>NC_139776.1:13905839-14093637 GCF_965231275.1 Zosterops lateralis
GATACAAGTATTGAACAACGATATTTGAAATGTTTTAATCTCAAACGAAAACCGTTTTTGCTAACTTTGGTTTTTAATTTCTTTCATGTTTTCTTCTGCCAAACTGGAGGAACCTTTTCTGATTTTTTCTTTAGTGGCATTCAGAGGAAGACCAGAGGATGAAAATCCTGCATTTTCTCACTTTACTGCTTTGGCATTTGACTTGGCTGTCTCTGGATCTAGTTCCTGGAGTGCTGAGTAATTCTGAAGCAAGCCAGGGTAATCCAGCATCTAAACTAGGTTTTTTGAAACCTGAAGGAAAGGAGAGGAATCACCCCGCACGGGCAGGTACACTGAGGACGGCAAGCCATGGATACAGTGCTGGGACCTCAAAGGCCAGGACTAAAAGCAGTGCTGTTCAGGCTGGAGCTCTGCTGGCCAAGAATGATGACTCAAAGAAGGTTCCCTCAAAAACAGCAGCCACGGAGGGCAAGGTAGGACATCTCCCCAGCAGACCTTCTGGAGTAAGGACAGTGACTCCAAAGGTTCAAAATTTTAGCAGCAAGGTGGCTTTGAAAAAAACTGGCACAAGCAGTACTGACACTGATTCTTTGAAAACCAAAAAGACTAAAGAGCCTGTAACCCAGAGGGAAGCTAAGGAAACTTTCCGACATCCCCCGATAACGCCACATGAATACATGCTCTCTTTGTACAGGACTCTCTCAGATGCAGAAAGAAAGGGTGTTAATGGAAGTGTAAAACTGGAGGCTGGACTTGCCAATACAATAACCAGCTTTATAGACAAAGGACAAGGTAAGAAAGGAGCTTGTGTGTGAGTGAGTGTGAACAGAGAGAGATGCCTGAGTGTGTTTATAAATACAGAGAGTATTGGAAAATAATCATACTTAGGTAAAGTCAAATAGCTCTTTGCAGTGTAAATGAAATCACACAGCTTTGCTGCAGATTTTGTCCTCCTACCTTATCTTGGAAAACTCATTTACAGGCAGAACTAGGTGGTTGTGTGTCAGCCAAAGAAAACATTTAGGGAGTATTTTAGATGCATATTGTTGAAAATCAATCAGTCTTTGCATGCTTAGGTGTTTAAAAACCTTTTGCATTTTTGTCTTATTTTCTTTCTAGCTAGCTGGAAACTGGCTCGTGGAAATAGCTAACATTAGATTGTAGTGTGCATACATACTGTACCTAAAAGCTACATAATGTAACTAAAAACATGTAATATGCTAAGAGCAGAGCTATTCTGTGAAAAAACCCCACAAGTTTCAGTATGAAAGGACCAGTCTGGTTTGTTCAAAGTAGAATTGTAAGGAACTATACTGCAGACCCAGGAGTCATTATCCTGTGGGGTGGGTGTATCTGTACTAGCTTAAAAGTTTCAGGTAGCACGAAGGAGCCCACAGCTCAGCGCAGGCTACCAAGGGTAATGACATCCAGGACTCCAGAACTTGCAGCTCAACATTCCCATTCCAAACGCTTCTGGAAATTTGGGTTAGTGTCTGCTTTCACAGGAGAACAGCCTCCCAACAAATGATGTTCACCTCACCACCCTGCTTTGGGAGCCCCATGTTGCTTCCAGTGACATTTGTAAGAGTTTTGTCACATTCTCAAGGAAGCAACACAGCTGGTGAAGGCATGGTGATGAAAGACTCACCAGGACTGGATTTTTTTGCCATCTCTTCACTAATAGCTTGGCCGCTGGGAAAGGGGGATACGCTGCTCACAAGTGCTGCCTTCAGGTTCCCAGCTTGCCACTGGAAGGCACTGTTAATGTCATGCCACTGGAAGATGGTCTCAGCCATTTTCCTCACCAGCTGAAGCAAGCAAATGTAAAGGTCAGGACAAAGGGAGGAATATTTTTCTGCCAAGTTTGAAAAATGTGAATCATGTGGGGTTTAGTTAATTAGACAATTATCCTAGTGTCTGGCAGTCCCTGGGGATGCTGGTTTTAAAGGACTAATTTACTATTGTATTATCTAAAGGTAAATTTGCTCACATTTGGAACCAGCATAAGGCCTGGCCATCACTGAAGCTCTGTTTCAGTAATTTAAGTAGGATATAAGTGGTGAATAGGTTCTGTGAATGCTCAGCCCTGAAAAAGTATTATTTTTCAACTGGCAAATCACAACTTTGAAGGTAGAAAATGCCCACTGGTGAAAGAAAGGAGATTTCTACAAGGAGACTCAGAAACTCATTTCTCTGATGAGTCCCTGAGTTCTTCTGAGTCTCAGCATGGAGTTGATCCCTTAGACAAAAATTGCTATTTCTGGCTAACTTCAAGACTTATAAGCAAATTTCAGGATAACCATTAAGAACTGAATAAGTGATGTTGGTCTGTGCTTGATATACATTTAAAAATCTGTGTTTTTTTTAGATGAGCGAGCACCAACTATAAGAAAACAAAAATATATTTTTGACATCAGTGCATTAGAAAAAGATGGTTTGCTGGGAGCAGAGCTTCGAATATTGAGAAAAAAACCTTCTGATACATGGAAGTCTCATTCTTCTGGAAAAACTTCCCAAGTAAAATTATTTAGTTGCTCTACAAACAGACAAGCCTCAACACTTTTGGACTCTCGGACTGTCAGTATCACTGATACACCCAAGTGGGAAGTGTTTGACATCTGGAAACTTTTCAGAAACTTTAAAAACTTAGTTAACTTGTGTTTTGAACTGGAAACTTTTGACAGGGGCAGAGCTGTTGATCTCAGGAGTGTGGGATTTAATAGAACAGGAAGACAAGTCAATGAAAAGGCTCTGTTCTTGGTATTTGGGAGGACAAAAAAAAGAGACTTATTCTTCAATGAAATCAAAGCTAGATCTGGCCAAGATGACAAAACTGTTTATGAGTACTTATTCAACCAGAGGCGGAAGAGAAGAGCTCCTCTAGCAACACGGCAAGGGAAGAGGCCCACCAAGAATCTGAAGGCGAGGTGTAGCAGAAAAGCCCTCCACGTGAATTTTAAGGATATGGGCTGGGATGACTGGATAATAGCCCCTCTGGAGTATGAGGCATATCACTGTGAAGGGCTCTGTGAATTCCCCCTCCGATCCCACCTGGAGCCCACCAACCATGCAGTTATACAGACATTAATGAACTCAATGGACCCCGAATCCACCCCCCCGACTTGCTGCGTCCCAACCCGGCTGAGCCCCATCAGCATCCTTTTCATTGACTCTGCAAACAATGTGGTCTACAAGCAGTATGAGGACATGGTGGTGGAGTCATGTGGTTGTAGGTAGCAGAACAGTTGTTGTTCATATAAATATGTTATGGAAGGTAATATGACACATTGGACATAACTTCTCCTCAAACAAGGTTAACTAGATTACTTACCCCTAGGGTAAGTATGTTTACAATGATGTAGCAATAAATCCAGTGTTTCTGTATTTTTCTCCATGGACATATTTCAGTAGCATTTGGATGCTGTCACACAGCTGGATTTAAGGCCTTGTGCCGCTGGCAACACAGGACTGACTGTAAATGAAGTCCATGACAGAGAAGATGACATGTCTACACCTTGAGACCTCCTGCTTTTAGCCTTGAGGCAGTGGATAGAGATGATATCAATGAGCTGTGGATATGACCTGTTTGTTCCATGAACATTGGTCTTGAGACTGAATTTCTATCTGATTCCCATGTGGTTTGTCCATTCATAAATGTGAGAAAAGGGTCCCAATGTTGAGAAGAGTTGTGTTCTGGTGTGCCCCTATCTTGGTGTAAATAGTTGCACTGTAATACAATTTCTTTCTGATTAGCTCTTGAAAATATGCATATATAAAAAGGGGTAATTAAATATAATATGTTGGTTTAGTTTTAAGTTTGAACATAGGTGAGGCAGGAGGTATTTGCTTCCATGTATGTTTTCTTCAAAACTACATATCTTTCTTAAGTATCCACCTTTCCATTATTATGTAGCAAAATATGTTATTCTGTATAAGGTCCAAGTTGTTCTCAAATGCTCATAGCAAAAGTGTTCAATTATGGCATAAGATGTAATAAATTATTGACACAGTGCTGCATTGTGCCTAGCTGTCCAACTCTGCATAATTATAATGCAATTAAGAAATTGTTTTATGTTTTTGTACAATAAATACAAGTGAAAGGTCTTTTCTGTGCAGCAGGATACCGGAGGTATGAAAATCGTCTGTGCATTTTGCTGCCACAGAGAGAAACTGGAAGCATTGAAAGAAAGATCTGAAAGGAAGGCCTGGTTTGTTTTGGTGGGGAATGACACTTTGACTTGATGTATTTGGGGCAAAAATGAGTTATTCAGATGGTTGCAAAAGAGCTTTGGTATCCTTTTATTCCACCCTCCAAGGGCTGTGGGCTTGTATATACCCTTTATCTATTACAGACATGGATTAGAAATGGGATTTCCCCTGCATGTTTCCACCCACAAAAGTAGGTACCAAATGTTCACCTACAGATGGATGAGAAAGGTCCTATGAATCATCAGATATTACTGAAGGAGTTTATCAGTAGTACAAAATATAAATGCTGAAGTTTGATATTGCTTAGACCATCAAGTCATAAGATTTTGTGTCTCTGCACAGCATCATTGGTGTGGGTAGAGGCAGGGAGCTGAGTACAGTCCCCAAGGTCCTTCTGCTCATGACCCCAGTTTGGACATTCTCAAGCTCACACCAGCACCAAACCATCCTAAATTCCTGGTCAATGACCATAAACAGTGACATAAAGCTCTGCCCTTCCTCCTACACTCTCTGGGCAGCTCAGCCTTTAACCAGCTTAACGTACCTGGATAAGCAGCCTTGCTGCCAGACATTTGGGGAACCCCTGTGCAGGTGACCTGCCCTGTGCCCTCACCTGCAGCTTGGGGATGCAGAACAGCCCTGCAGGGAAATTTGGTCTGTGGGATTTGCTCAGTGCTGTCATTCCTGCCCGCAGAGACTGACACTGCCTGGTTTTCTGCCTGCAGGGGCTGCAGTTTTCAGCCTGCCTGCTGCAAACCTGGGGACCAGAAAGCTGCCCTTGCCCGGACAGTGACTCCCCAGTGTGCAGGGCAGCAGGCACGTAAAATGACGAGCACTTGAAGCTACTTTGTAACAAATGTGTGAGAAATTCAAGCATTTTATGGGTCTTGATGGGTCAGGGCTGCCCGCAGGGATTCCCCATCTCCCTTCTGGACTCTCAGTGTGCACTTCCCAGGTCCTGCTCTTCCTCATCCTCATGGAGCCTTAGGCTGGGCGCAGCAGTTACTGACCCCAGCACTAACTGTGTATCACCAGCCAGTCTTTCAAAACTACAAGTCTAAGATTTACTAAAAGCTGATTTAGATACTGCTGATTTTTACCATTGCTACACTAAGAGGGAAAACACTCCCCTGACAAGTCTAGAGCCAGGAGGGCAGTTCAGGTTTTTTTTCCCTGATCTATTCAAGCAGTTTTTTTCCTGCTCCTGGCTGTTCTCAGGTGTGTTTGAAGCTTCCCCTAGCACTGGCTCCAGCTATTTCCTGGAGAGGTTTGCTAGATGACCATGACAAAGGGTTGTCTCCTTTCTTCCTTAGGAAGTGCTGCTCCCATTCTCTGGGAATGCTGTTTGCACATTCCCAAGGAAATCTCTGCTCTGACGTAGGAGACATAGC
This sequence comes from Zosterops lateralis, assembly GCF_965231275.1. NCBI lineage: Eukaryota > Metazoa > Chordata > Aves > Passeriformes > Zosteropidae > Zosterops > Zosterops lateralis. Next base: position 13,911,440 of record NC_139776.1, read on the forward strand.
TGTGCCATGCCAGTTATTAACCACACAGGCACATTCCTCAATGGCTCAGGGTGATCAGTTTAAAATAGCAAATACTGCCTATTTAAATACACTTGAAGCAAATCTAAGTTAAGACAAGTTAACTCCTGGGATTAGGACTGCCTGCATGGGGCAGTTTGCTTCAGTACCACTTGGATTCATCAAGTGCTTTAACTCTGGTGGATGGGAGCACTGGTGTTACACAACAAGCATGATAGTTTGGAAATCTGAGGAGGAAAATTCCTGTTCAGTTCACACTGCAGAGCTGGTGACCAGCCTGAGAGTCCTGGTGAGGCTAGTCACAATAGAAAATTTCTAAAGCCTAGTAAGTATAAACCTCTCTGAGGTTCTTTCTTGGTGTCCTTTTATGACTTTTTCAATGCATGAATAAAGCAAGACCAAAGCTCAGGTAAATTGTATTTAAATTGAGTATGTATCAGCATCTAAATGGAAAAATATGGCAAGGTTTTGCAATTATCCCAAAGCAAAAGTATGATCTGAGGAAAAATTAAAAGAAATACTGACAGACTAATGTCTTAAAAGACACTGTTTGGTAATCATTCAAAATTCTACATTCTGCTTGGTGGGAGTTATACCTAGAACAGAAAATATAAAACCAAACCACCAGTAGGTCTGTTGTATCAGTTTAAACAAATTTGAAACTACAAACAGAAAAATGCTGGAATCATAATGGATTATTACTGCTTCAGAAATGGGTTTGGCCAAAATAGAAGCAGTTTAAGCCCAAGTGTCCAGGTTAGTTTCAGTTCAGTTTGTGTGGCTGGTCTCTCAAAGGTGGTGAAATACAGAAGGCACAGCCCTGGCACTGCTCAAGTTTGGTTCAGCTCAAAGTGAGGAATTTATAATCATGGGCATAGGAATAGGGTAGGTTCTTTTTCACTTTGAGGTTTTAAATTGAGTATTCTTGGTTTATACCATTAGTTATAAACCAATATTGTGATGTCCAGAGCGTTCTTTTGCATTTACATTGTGAAATTTTTTGATAAATCTGGGAATTGTAGTTCAACACTATTTTATTCTGGAATGCTCTACTGACTTTCCCCATAGTGTAAATGTGTACTAGCCTATAGGTGCTTTATTGGTACATTGTTGAAGGTATTGGAATCCCCTGTCACAAACTTCTGTCTTCTTACAAATGGTTGCCAAACTTGTCAAAACTTTAGACAGCAATCTGCAGTTTCAGTTTCCTGGCATGTGAAGAGAAACAGGCATTGAAACTTCCCAAAGTACATGAATGGCACGGATGAGCACAAAAGAAAGACCCAGGCAGGGTTCACTCAATCTTCATTCCCCTCCAATCCCAGGGAATTAGGAATAAGGCACACCCTTGAGTTGACACTCAGTATGGAAACTGGAGAGAAACAGGGAACCTTGACATTGGCCAAGGAAGTGCTGGAGTCACCGTCCCTGGAAGTGTTCAGTAAACAAGCAGCTATGACATTTGATGATGTGGTTTAGTGGAAGACTTTTCCAACCTGAGTGATTCTTGATTCTATGACTGCAGGAGTTTGGCATTACTTTCTTTAGCCAGGTCATTATATAACATGCAAAGATAGACACCCTAAATTATTGTTACGGCTTTCTTCCCATGGGTGAGCTGGTGTGAGCAACTGGATGGCAGAAACCTGAGCTGTAAAGCAATACAGGTTAAAAGTTTAGCTTTCCACCTTTATGATGGCAGGTTTCACTCTCTCACTGAGAATGCCTCATTTGTATTTACTTTTTAGGGTCATTATCTGTCCCGCGAGAGTCTTTGTGAAGGTCCAAATTTCAAATAAACAGTACACTATAAGACAGGTATGTGTGGATAATTTTTGTTGTATTTGGCTAAAATATGGGTACTAAGCTCAATAGGTAAACATAAAAGTATGCCATTGAAAACAATGCATTCCCATTAGTGTTTGAATATGTGCCTAAACTCCATGTACACTTTTACATGGTTATGTCATTTCCTGTGTAAAATGGGCTTGTTTATACAGCAGCCATATGAAAGATGCAGGAACCCGCTATGTGGGCTATTTGAAGCTTTCTTTAAGAAACATAAAATCCCCTTGACCCTTGTATAATAAAAGGTGTTAAAAGATACTGCTTTTATAACATCTTAGCCAAGACTAATAAGAATGTACAAAGCAAACAGTATTTTTTTTACTCCATAGTCCTGGTCAATCGTGTTATTTTATGGATTTACTATTGCTGTTGGGTAGTAAAATGATATTTAAAAATAAAATTGCAGGAGATTTCATTGCTTCTCAACAAATTCAATAAACAATAATCTTAACATTTTTGAAAAACAGTAAATACAGAGCAGTAAATGCACTTTGCTGAGTGCTCAGAATAGCCTATTTATTGTGTCATTCAAAGTTCACCGATGTCCCTGTTTTCCTCGTTGTTTTTTTCAGAACTAGTTTCAACTTTCTGCAGTGATTTGGCCAGCTGAAGTAATGCAAATGGATTCAGTTTCCCCTGATGTCATTTTGAAGGGCACAGCTGTCAAGAAAAAAATGACTTAGTCAATAATAACAGTGATTAATTGGCTGACCCTCTGTTAGGGGACAGAAAATGTTCTTTTCACTGTTTTTTCTCTTAGAATCTCTTCAATACAATATCTTAAGCCATTTTTTACCATCCAGGAATCCAGGCTAAGCAGCCTCTGCCCATCATACTGCCAGAGAAATGCCATTAAAACTAATTAAATTGAATTTAAATGAAGGTATTGCTTCTGCACATCCAGTTTCCATCTACCTCTTTTTACACAATGCCATTGATTGTTGCATAAAGTCAGAAATAAGGCTTTAACTGATAAAACCAGAGACATTTCAGTTTGCTCATGCAAATGCCTTCAAAACATTAATCCTTCTCCAGAAACTTCAGAAAAGAAACACAACTTGGTCCTCCCCATGCTGAGAGAAGGGGATGGATATCTTCCCCACAGCTCTCTTTTCTGCCAATGTGAAACAAGACTCATAAACTTCAGATGGCAAAGAAGTCATTAACTCATAGGGTTGGTGATCAGGTTACAGGAACCCAGCTAGGGAGGATTAAAGGGCTAAAGGCAGTGCAGGGAAAAGCAGGAGGAGGTGCTCTAAGGGAATGTGGCTTGAGAGAGAGGACCTGGGGACAAGTGGCCCTCAGAGGAACACAGACAGGCAGCCTCCACAGCAGGAGCTGAGACTGGGTGAAAGACTGAATAATAAGGTGGAGCAAATGCAGGAGCAACTGTAGAGTGGATGTACCTCCAAGTGTACAGGAGCTGGGTGGGTGGCAGTGCTGCTGGGGGAACAGACACATCTCAGGTGACAAATAGTGGGATGAGAGGACACAGACTCAAGGTGCACCAGAGGAAGTTCAGGTTGGCCATCAGGAAGAATTTCTTCACAGGAGTTGTCAAGCATTGGCAGGGGCTGCCCAGGGACATGATGGAGTCACCGTCCCTGGAGGTGTTGAAGAAACAACTGGATGGGACACTCAGTGCTGTGGTTTAGTTTACAAGGTAGTGATCAGTCCAAGGTTGGACTCAATGACCTCAGAGGTCTTTTCCAACCTAAATGATTCTATGATTCTCTCTATGTGCCCACCAGGAAAAAACCCCCTTATTCTGAGGGCTTGGTGCAAGTAATTCTTTCTTAGCACTTGCCTGTCCTTCCCATGCTAGTGGCTTCTAGGGCTTTCCTGAGAGCTGTAGCCCAGAAACTGCTGAAGGCTTAGAGCAAGAGCAGGCTGCTGGATCATGGAATAACACAATTGTTAAGGCTGGGAAAGACCTCCAAGATCATGGAGTCCAACCTTTAACCCAGAGTTGCCAGGTTTGCCACTAACCCATGTCCCCAGGTGCCACATCCACACATTTTTTAACACCTCTAGGGATGGTGACTCCACCATGGGCAGCCTGTTCAATGAGTGACCACCCTTTCCATGAAAAAATTGACCTCAATATCCAACCTTAACCTCCCCTGGCATATTTCTCTTGTCCTGTCACTTGTTCAGTGGGTGAAAAGACCAACCCTCACCTGGCTACAACTTCCTTTGCTCCTGAGTATCTTTATCTTCAGGCTGAGTCCACCAAGCTCACTCAGCTTCTTCTCATCACACCTGTGCTCCAGACCCTTCCCCAGCTTCATTGCCCTTGTCTGGACACACTCAAGCCCCTCAATGTCTTTCTTGTCATGAGGGATCCAGAACTAGTTCCAGGATTTGAGGTGTAGCCTCACCAGTGCCCAGCACTGGAAAATGATCCCTGCTCTGGTCCTGCTGGCCACACCTTTGCTGGTACAATACTTCAGAAGCTCAGCAGAGGCAAATAACTTCTGACAGTGGTATTGGACAGACAGAAACAGCAGTAACTTTCCCACAACACTGACTGTGGTGGCCATGTGTGCTGTTGTGGGAGTCCAAACCAACAGAATCTGGATGATGAGGGACTTTCATTTATGAGACTTTCAGGTGGATCACAGATGTCATTGCTGGGCCCCAGGCACAAGCAGTCTGTCTTCTCCTAGCCATGTGCAGCCTGGGGTTAAAGGTAGCTCTGGACTTTACAAAGTGCTTAACTTTGGCATTTTTGTGCTTTTCTCAGCAACCCTTGGCTCCAGCAGCTGATTCAGACGACTGAAGTAAGCAGCTTCCCCAACAGCAAGAGGGAATATCCAGGCACTGGGAGAATGAGCTGAAGCGTCTGTGCCGAGCAGGAGCTGGTGGGTGACACCTGGCACAGTGTCCCAAATGAGCTTCCTGGCTGGGGACAGGTATTTGGGTCCCTCCGTCCTGTTGGGATTCAGCTGCAGGCACAAGAGGATTGTACTTTCCCGGCAAAAAAGGAGTGGAGAGGCTCCTATTAAGCACAAGAGTCCTGGGTTTGTTGGGAGTTTTTTTAATTGCCAAGGTGATGAGAGCTTGGGCCCAGTTCTTTTCCCTGCTGTACTTCTGCCTAGCTGGAGGCACCAGGAGGGGGAATTCCCCATGTCTCCCACTGCTACTGGGAAAGTCACATTCCTGCCTGTGCCCCACAGGCATGAAGCTGGACAGATTGCAAAGCAGGGCTGACACAGACACCTACCCCTGCATACCCCCTGGGGAATAGCTGATCTGACCTCGAGGAAGGACTTAAAGTATATGTTTCCACATTTAACTGATTCTTTTACTTCCTGTGTTCCTAGGTAAACAGCAGGTTACAGACAGCCTGGTGGTTCAGGAGCATTGTGAGAACAGCTGCTGAATTAGTCAAGAGACAGGTAAGAAACGCTGAGTGTGAGGAAGGAGAGAGGAGAGAAAGAAAGGACTTGGGCAACATAAAAACATTTGATCATTAAGTTCCAGAAAATATAAGATGGATTCTTTCAGTAGCACAGAAACTCTAAACACAAATTGATTCTTTGGAATTCTAGAAAAATGCCCTGCTCTTTATCTCAAAACACAGTGGGGCTATCTGTCTCTCAAAACATTATACTTTTGGTAAGAGAAAAAGGCATAAGAAATAATTCACTTCTTGCAACAGTAATGAAATATTACCCATGCCTGTAAGATAAGAAAGTGATGAGGAGCATGTGCTAGCATTGTCAGTTTTAAAACACTTAACCTGCACCAGTAAGCCTACTGATTTTTAATAAATCTTGGGATTTGGGGGAAATTCCAGAGGTTTGGGAGTCTCAAGAGAAAAGAAACTTAATTCAGTACTTTAAAGGGTGACTGTTCTGAACTGGCAATCATAAGCAAATTATGGGGCTGTTGAATCTAATAATGTGGTTGAAGGATGGCAATTTAATTTGCAGGTGATAAGGGCAAGAAGAACAATGAGGATCATTTGGCTTGATGAGCTCTGCTTACCCCAGGTAAAAAAAAAAAAAAATTACTTCTGAGTCCCTGAAGTGTCAGTTCAGTTTTTACAGCAATCAGTGAAGCAAATACAACTTTAGGAATGACTGAGAGGGAAATAGAGAATAAATGAGAAGACAATATGCAACCACTGCACTCAACTCTAAAATACTTTGGCATGCAAAGGAGCTGGAGAAGGGCAGTAAGGACAGGAAATATGGAACAGCTTCTGTGAGACAAGTAATGAGACTGAAGCCCTCCAATGAAAGGTGGCTGGGGCAAGAAGGAAAAGTGGTGAGGACTAAGAATGTGAACTGGGAGCAAGTTTTCTCTCAAACAAGAACCACAGTACACCAAATGATAGTGGCTCAGGACAGGCTTGAAGCAAGCAGAATGACACTGATTCCCTCAGGGCAGCCCAGCTGTAGAACTTCTGAGCACACCCTGGTTGGGATGCTAAAATTTATAAATGTTCAAAAAAAAGAAAAAGAAGAAAAATCCATCAAAAGCTGCTTGCAATGAGTCCATGGGACTTTCTGAGCCCCTGGCAGCTGGAAGTTCAAAAGCTCTGCCAAGAAAACTTTGCTGCACATTTGTCCTTTATTTTCCATTTCCATGTCCATTATTTTCTTTGTAGGGATCTGCTGTTTCCTATAGAAGATGAGCTCCATGAGATCCATGGTCTAACTTGGCAAATCTGTTCTTCCACAATGAAGGCAAAACTCGGAGTAAACTGGTACAATGGTGTAGTGATTTTTCTCCGTGGATGGCAGGGACAAGGAACTCTGCACACCTGAGATGTTCTAGAAACACGTGGCTTTATTATTACAAGGGTCGTGGGTAAAGTGGGCCTGCTTCCAGCCACCAGCCTTAGCTGGAGCAAAGCCCTAAAGGGAGAATGGGGAGAGAGAGAGAGAGAAGAGAGCTCAGGGGTATAAACGGGGCAGGAGCAGGGGAAGAACGTGGGGAGAGAGCAGGAGCAAGGGAGGTGAGAGAGAGGAGAGGAGATGAGTGGACAAGAGCGGGGAGGAGAGGACAAGGCAAGAGCGGGGAAGAGGGGACAAGACAAGAGAGCAAGAGAGAGGAGAAGAGGGCAAGAGGGCCAGAGAGTAAGAGAGCGATCCTCTTTTTACAATACATCCTTTTTTCTGTTGAATATTCTAATTCACATTGACCAACTGGCGTGAGATACAAAACCTACAAACTTTGCCTGCAGCCTATAAGAACGACTGCATTACCATGTTATTTGACTCTCTATAGACTTCTTTCTTATGCATTTGTTCTTGGATGCCTTTTGCCAAGGTAGAAAGGCAACATTCTTGTCCTTTGTCAGCTTAATTACCGTCTTCCTGCCTGCCATGCACACATCTCGAAACTGGCTTTCATTCCTATTTCACTCAGGTTTTGTATCTGCAGTATTTTTTATCATGCAGTCATATTCATAAGTCCTTCCTGTCCTGTCTTTCCCAACACAATGGGACATCGTAGCTCAAACCAGTAGGACTTACCAGGGGTTGACCACTGTCTTGTTAGAGGAGCATGGCTGTCTGATGTGGTATCCCTTTTCCCATCTATTATTTTTAAGCCTATTTTTAATGTTCTGTGGAATTAAATGACGCTATATAATAGCTGGGTAGTACATATTTGGAAAGAGAGATCCAGGATTGATTTAAAGACCGAAAGTTTTAAAAAGCTCACCACATTCAGCTCTAAGCTAATTCTGGGAATATTAACACTTCATTTTTTAATAAGCAGCTATTTCTACTTACTGTCCAGTTTCCACTTTGAATTACTGAATTGGCTTCTTTGTCTGCTGCTTTAAAAAACTTACTCCCATGGGCATTGTTCTACCTGTGCAGACTATGATGAATGTTTTTCTCTTATTTTTTGTGGAAGAGGTTGATCGACTTTGTTCTGCTTTTGCTGTGCACCTTTGTTACCAGATTTTTTTCTTCTTGGGTTTTTTCCTTTAGGCTCTCACTTCTCTAAATACTTTTAGTATGTAAACACCAGAACTCATTTAATGTTGCAGTGACAGTCTCATCAACACCACAGAGGCACTACTAACTTTCTACTTTTACTGGATTTTGACCTTTACAGTTTGGGGATCAACTTTCCCTCTCAGCTCCCACATCACGGAGTACAGAATCAGCTTTCTATTATGACCAACCCTGCTTTTCCATAATCACTGCTTTCTAATGAAAAGCTTTCCATTTTATAAGTTCTTGCCTCAGAGTTGAAAATCCTTGTTTACAGCTGAGTTAAAAACCAGTTCAGTGCCACTAAAAAGTCTCTGCTTGATATGATTTATGCAATTCCTGTTATTAATTATGAAGTAAAAGTTACTTTGCTTTTTAGGGTGAGGTGTTGGGATAAGTGAAGGTGGGACCTTAAGGACCCTGTCAGTGGCAGGCTCCAGAGCAGAGCCCAGGGTCCCAGGCTGGAGGGGCCACCGCCATCCCATGCCTCCAGGAAGAGTGAGCTCCTCAAGAAGATATAGAAGAAAGATGCTGGCAGCAATCTGTACTTCTGGAATGGTGAGGTGCTGGGCTTCAAGAGCTGGGTAGGGGAATGACAAACCCTCTGCTGCTCACACATATTCACATGTATTCCCTTTGTCCCTGGAAAATCTCCAGACATCCCAAGGATGCGAAAATCAAGATGTGCTCTCTTTGGCGTAGATTTTAAGTTTGCTTGAAAGTTGCTCTAGACCAGATGCCTGATTCCTACACATTTTTTTCTGCTGTCAGCCCTGGGAAGCATGTGCTCTCAGACTGCTGGAGGAGGTTTGCACCTCTTGCTGTGAGTCCATAGGGCACCTCTGTAACCTGCTTGTAGCCTGCTTGCAGCCTGCTTGCAATCTGCTTGTAACCTGCCTGTAGCTGCTTATTCCTGGAGAGGGCAAGTGCCATGCTAGAGCTCTCACCAATGCCATGCTCTCCCAGCATAGTGCCAGCTGTCTTGAGGAGGTTTAAATTCTGGACACTAGGTGGTTGTTTTGGGTTTTTTTCCAGTGGTGCCCAGTGCAGGCAGTACAGACACTCCAGAGCAGCATCTGTTCCCCTGGCCCAGGAGGAGCCACTGTTCAGGCACCCCAAGGGCCCCTGGGCTGCTCTGGCTCGCCAGCCTCCGAGAAAGTGTAGGAGTGCACTGCTGGACACAGCCCTCTAATGAGGCTGGGCCTTTTCCTTGTTTTTCTGGGATACAGGCGGGCACTGCATGAGCCATCCTGTAAACTCATTCCCTCAAGATCCTTCGGAGCAGCAGGAACCTTTCCCTGCCACTGCATGCCCTATTCACAGCATGGGGCCCTTGTTGGGAGCCATGTGAAGGGAGGGAAGAAGGCAGGACTGCTGGAAAGTGGTGGGGTGAGGGATGGTAGGGACATTTCTCAGTTAGAACTGCTCAGTCTTTGCTAGGAAGGACTGACAGCGTGTCTCTGGTAGATTATCCGGGATACCCAGACCTTGCCCCATATTATATGGTTTTCATCACAAACATAAAAGTACTTGGTATAAAACAGAAGGTCAGGGAGGTTTAAGACATGGTATATGAGGAAACATTTTCCAGATTTCAGCTTCCTCCAAGCTAATATGCAAGTGTAATTAAAACAGAACCTGGAAATATAGAGCACAGTACCCTATTGAAAGTGTGTTGTATGAGCTGAACTCCCTTCATTGATAGTTTTCCAAAACACACAGCTGCAATAATCTTTATCCAGGAGAAGGGAATAAATTAAGTCTGAACACCTCTGCATATAGTACAGTACAGTGTATAGCCCTGCACCCCATATAACCTCGGAGAGGTAATGGAAAGCTGAAGGACGCGCAAGTGGAAAACCTCTCTGACCAGCAAACACTTTCTTCTTCAGAAAGCAGACAGATGGGAAGAAAAGCTCATGAAACAGAGGCAGCTTAAGTACTGGGATGTCTCGTTTCTGTTCAAGTCGTTGAGACTCTGCAGTGGCAGGGTGCCAAAGCACACTCCAGATTTGACAGGTGGGGAGGGGAACGTCCTGGGCTTGCCCAGCAAACAGAGAGTATTGATGGCTGGCTAATGTGAATAAATAGGAGTTTATCATATTTAACAGTAGCAGCAGCCACTAGGATATAAAAGCCTGGAAAAAGTAACCAGGTTCTATTTCTACTCCCCCTGAACAGTTCAGTCATGGAGTTCAGGTTGTGCTTGCCAGGCTTCACCAAACTCAGCGAGGTGCAGCACTGATCAGCTTGTTCTGCTTCATGTCTGCTTTTCTTCCGTCAGCACTGGTGCAGAAGGGGGGTAATTCCCTTCTGGAGACCAGAGCAAGGACTGCTTTGCACCTCTAGCCAAGGAATTCCAGATCAGGGATTTGATCTCCATACTTGCCAAATCTTTCAAGGTCCATAGTGAATTGTAAGGGTTGTATTTTTATTGAAAAATACATCTTAATTTCATATTTTTAAAGAGCATTTTTCCTGGGAATGGCAATAGAAAAATGTATGCACACTGACATCCCAAGCTGAGTCTTACGGGGAGGACTAAGCACCTTTATGTTGCTAAAATATAATTTTCTTCCATTAAATGTCCTTTTTCAGCTTGTAACATATTCCTAAGGGTGGACTTGGCCTCAAAGTTTTCAGATTTACTCCATATAAAAAGAAGAAATATTTTGCAAGAGAAAAGTATGACAAATTTGTTTATGAACTACCAGTTCAAGCTTAGAAATGCCGTTTTCCTTCAGCAACAGTCAGAAGCAGGAATCTAGTGAGCCCGGGTTTCCCTGTGCGGTCAGATGGCCCCTCACCACTCTGCTGGAACTCAGAGTTCTGCTAAAAGCAGTGCAGACACATCCAGGAAAGCTCTGGAAGAAGTCAATCCACATACACCAGTGCACCAAGGTATATGTTATCACTGATCTGCACTTCCAGCCCTAAAGGAATGCATGAGACAGGATGCAATGCCAGATCCACACTGGCTCTGGTGGTACATACAAAGCCCTTTCAGAACCTGGAGCACCAGGAAAGACACTCATGTAGCTGTGGGGGCCAGCTGGCACTTCTGCACTATTGGCACAAAACCAGAATTATTAAGACCTTCTGGATGAGTTTTTTCTGCTGGGTTTCTCTTTATCATGATCTCCAGAGTGTCCTGGAATACCCATATGGATTATTTTTGCTCTAGTTAGCTAGAATGTCCAAGCTCTGCTTGTCCCAGGTAACATGGACAGATCCTCTTTCCTCACAACTCCTTTGACTCTACATCTGCAGAAGCAGGAGTAGGTGATTAAAAAGGAAAATTAATACAATTTTAAATCTTTACTTAGACAGGAATTTGAGAATGAGCAGAGGAAAGATCGAAGTTGAAGGATTTGTACTTTTGCCCTGGTCTAAAGCTCCCCTCGGCAAATGTTGGGCTAACAATTTCCTTATTAAGTTGATTTTGATTCTTCATTTGTCCAAGAACAGAAAAATACAAGATGCTGTTATGGGACTTCATTTCAAGATGTTCAGTTAACCTGCATGTTTAACATTTTAAAATATAAAAGCACAGGCCTGCATGAAAATGATCAGTCTGTTTTTTCTGTGTGAAAACAGGAAGAGCACGTGCTATGATAACATTCAAAAGAAAAGTATGTACTGATGGGGAATGAAGAGGACAGGAAGATCAAATATTTAAATGTCTTTGTTTAAAAGTTATTTATCATTTCTTGTTAATTAGGACAAAAAGGAAAGAGAGTTGTAGTAATGACCACCAAACCAGCCCAGGAGAAGCTAAAGAGAAGACAGGATTGAGGCCAAATTAGGAGGCCCATTAAATATAATGTCTTAATAAATAAATGAACTATTATTATAAATAATAAGAAATTTATTTTATAATCATTATGTACATTAAATGTCATCATATACTTTCTGATCCTTCTTTCCTGTTCAGCCACATGAATACCTGAGGCCACTGTTGATGTTTCCCACCGTGTTTCAGAAAACATGTGACAGCAAGTTCCGCAGCCTCTTTAGTGGCCTCATGTCACAATCTCCCAGGAAGAGGAGAATCTTCCACATGGAAGATTCATTATCTCAGATGTAAGACAAAAAAGCTGTGCAGCTGCCCACTGAGCAGAGCTGAGTGGAGGAGCTTAAGGACAGCAAAAATGTATGTAAAGGGGAATAAATTGCCAGTGCTCTGATTGAGGGAATCCCTTGAGAACTGAAACTAAAATTGAAGCTCAGGTCCATAGCCAATTCTTCTAGCTTCATATCCCATCAGAGACTGTGCTGTTCTGTTCCCTCTGGGAGCTGTGTTCAGACAGACTGATGGGGAAAGGATTTGGTGGTATATGGAGCAGAGACAGGCAGAGGAATCTTAGGTGGGCCAGTAACTTTCTCCAACTGAAGTGTGTCAGAATCATTTTGTGTATCATTAGGTAGACTAACACAAACCCAGGTAAGTGTCAATATTTATCAGACACAACTTTGAGTTGGAAGGTGTCCACTGTGGTGGACAGACCATGTCACATCACCGAGAGACGCTGCTTGTGGCAAGAGCCTTTTCTCTGCATGACTGCACACTTTAGGGCCTCTTAAGCATATAATTTTTAATGGCTGTAACTCAATAATGGCAAAGAGGGTTCAGAAAAGTGTAATCACTCTTCTCCACTGCCTTCCCAAAAAAATTTGCTGTTAACAATGGTATTTAATATTGGTTTGAGTGTAATGCACAAAGGGCAGCTAAGAAAATAGAAAGCAACAAAACCAGCTTTAACCTTCCTGCCTGGAATTTGCTGCAGGCACAAGAACAAAATGAAATGTAGCATTTCCCCAATGGAGATCCCACAGTTCCCTGCATTGTTCAACATCTTGCCTCGTCAGAACAACTTGTTCACTAAACACCTTGCCAGACACAGTTAAACCCCCCTTTTCAGCAGATAACTGTGAGGAGTCAGAACATCTTGGGAAAGACCAGCTGCAAGCACAGGGACTTGGGATGCCTGTGGAAAGGAAGTCCAGACAGGTGATTCCATTGGGCCCCTGAGGCCTGATATTTAAGAACATATGAAAGATTTCTAAGGACTACTGTGAAGTTTCAGGGCCATTAAAGCAGCTGCTACTGCCCTCCTGAGAAGCTGACATCCCAGTTAACACGCTGGGAAAGAGAGGAGGAGAATATTATAGTTCCCTAAGCCCTCTAAGCCAGCACTGCTGCCGGCAGCGCAGACTCACTCCCTGCCCCAGCTGCTGCTGCTCACATCTGCACCAGCACTGGCGTTTGTGAGGTGATGCAGATGTGATCCAGATTCAGTCTAACCTCGCAAAACAAGCCAGCTTGCTTCACCCCATTGGGTCACTGCTCAGGCTCACTCTGTGGCCTCGTGAAAGCTGGTGCCAGCAGCAGCCAGGAGCAGAGAACATGTGACAGGGACAGGCAGGATGGCTCCTGGCAGCAAGCTGCTGGCTCTGGGGGACTCTGGGTGAGGGACTCTGCCACGTTCTCCTGCCATGTACCCCAGTGCTGACACGTGTGCAGGCTTACACTGATGCTTGGGGCAGCCAGGATGGCCTGATCAACCTAAGCTACCGGAGCTATGGCTCCTTCCATGCTGCCCTGGGGCAGAACCACCATCCCCAGGACATGGCTGACAGCAGCAGGCAGGCACGGATCTGCCACCTCTGCCCCTTCCAAACCAAACCTCAGCACAGACTTGGAGCCTCCCATACTGTTGGAAAATGTGGAATATGCGTCAAGATTATCTTAAGTCAGGATGTTCTTTGGTGTAAGGTTTTTGTGTACTTTCAAACCTAATGATCAAGAAAGGAGACCCTGTCAGTGGAACAGGGAGCAGGAGCATCTCCTACCCATGGACATCCTGTAACTAACAAGCTTTAAGGACAGAGTAAATCAAGATGTTGATGTATGCCTACGTCTACATTGCTAACCTGGCAAAATACTCAAGGTCCATGTGTTCCATAGGTGAACTATGTTCATTGTATTACCTACATCATACTTACAGGTCAAAAAGATTCCTGGATTATGTAACTATATGGAAACAACTAACTGATCCTAATAGAGGGGCTGTACTTGGGAAGTTGCTAACTCTGAATTTATGTGTCTAAAAAATGCTGTGCAAACTCTGCCAGGGCATACTGGATTTGTTGAATGTCACCAAGCACGCAGGCTTGCACAATTCTGAAACAGATAATCTTGCTGACCTTTATTTCCATTGCGCAGATGATCATATGCAGCACCAAGAGCAGGACTAGGTGCTTCCTTTCTCAAAGAAAAGTGGTGTCATTTACATGCAGATCCCAGTTTGGCATCAGGAGCTCAGCTCCAAGGTTGAATACGTCCAAGAATTGCTACAACACGACAGGTTCCAAGAAAGAAAGGTCTTGCTGGCCTTCACCTCCTGTTGAGTAGCCCATCATCTGCACCTGGAACACTGGGACTACTTGCTTTTCTTCCCATGGAAAAGTCATTTCCATTCAGGAGCCCATAACCAAAATTTATGATACCACCTCCAATAACAAATACATCTGAGGATTGCTCATGCACAAAAGGTGCCAGGACAGAAAAGTCTTGTTGGCCTTTACCACCACTAGGCAGATGATCCCCTGCAGCACCAACAGGAGGAGCAGGTGTTTCCCTTCCCAAGGAAAGGTGCTTTGATTCACTTTCTGGACCCGATCTCTCCAATTCGGTTGCAAAATTTACTCCAAAACTGAATAAATCCAGGGATTGTTCCTACAGAAGATGTGAGAGGTCAGAAAACTGTTGCTAGGCTTTACCGCTGAGAAATAAATCTGGTCCAGGTAACTCGGCCTGCAAACTGCAGATTGAGGTGCAGATTGAAACGCAGACTGATCTCCAGGTGGGAGCCATGAGCTGCCAACCTCTGGTTAAGAAAGGGCAGAGAGACAGGTCCGGGTGACAGAGAACCACAGCAGGAGCCAGGGAAGTGGATGGACACGGAGAGGGAGACGGGAGCCAAAGACTCATGAGGAAGAGCTGAGACTTTGCTGTGCTTGGACTGCGAAGGTGTAACAGCCCAGGGGTTCAAGGGCCTTCCCTGGAGGCTACGGGATCGAGCTGTTTCTTGTTGCTGCGCTGTGAATAAATAGTTTTGTGGAAAGAGGAATGTGACTCTGCTGTGGGAAACCTGGTCTGTGTGAGAGTGGGGAATGGAGGGACACCCTTCGGTTCATTTGAGCCCCCCACTGTGGAGGGGTTTCGGTTCCAGCAGTGAAAGTCTCTGACCTTTGGCAGTGACCAGGGCGCTACAGAATGGTCAGAAATTGAAAGCTTCCTTAACATTTACCCCATCCATAGGCAGCCTATGGCCTGCGCTTTAAATACTGGGAAAAGGCGCTCTCCGTCCCATGGAAACACAATTACATAGTTACTCTCTCGAGCATGTCGTTATCCGCTGGTTGCACGCCAGGGAAGGCTCCCGACGCCGCGGGACCTCAGGCCGCCGTCCCGCCGGGCGCTTCCCGCGGAAGGGGCCGGGCCGCGCCGGCGGAAGCGGCGCCGGGGACTGATGGCGGCGCTGGCGCGGGCCCTGGTGAGTGAAGGGAGGAGGGAGGGAGGGAAGGAGGAGAGAGAGCGCTGGTGCTGAGGGGGCGAGCGGCGTGTGGAGCTGGGGCTGTCCCCGCACCGCCCCTGCGGCGGCCTCCCCCCGCAGCCCGAGGAGTGTCAGCGGGGACTGCCGCCTTCCCGCCCTGTGGCCTCGCACCCGATGTCTGGCGAAGCAGCGGGGCGGGCTTTTCCCGCAGAGTTTGTGTTTGCAGAAGGGTTAGTGAGGGATTGGAGGGTGTTTAGGGATGGGAACGGAGTTGGGGAAGGGGCTGGAGCACCAGGAATGGCTGAGGGAGCTGGGGGTCTCAGCTTGGAGAAAAGGAGGCACAGAGGGCACCTTCTGGTTCTGCACAGCTCTCCGACAGGAGGGGTTTGGGCTCAGCTCCCAGAGAACAAGGGACAGGATGGGAGAAAACAGCTTCAAACTGTACCAGAGGAGGTTTAGCTTGGACATCAGGAGGAATTTCTTCACTGAAAGGGTGGTCAGGCATTGGAAGGGGCTGCCCAGGCAGATGGTGGAGTCAGCATCCCTGGAGGTGTTTAAGGGACTCAGTACCATGGTCTGGTTGACATAGTGGTGTTGGGGGTCACAGGTTGAAGTCGATGATCTCAGAGATCTTTTCCAGTCTAATTGATCCTGTGATTTTGTTGTGTAAGGGTTTGGGCTGCTGGTGGGGACTGGAGACAGGTGCCTGCCAGTGGCCTCCTCTGCTGGGCTCAGTGTGTGCCCTGTGGGTTGGGCATTGCCCTTATGGGACCTTCCCCTCTCACTCTGGAGCTGTTTGATAGCAAAGATAGTGTAAAGATTCCAATTCCTGTGTTACTGGTCAGGCACTGGCACCACCACAGGGGGTAGAGTTACCATCCCTGGAAGTGTTCAAACACCATGTGGATGTGGCACTTGGTGACATGGTTTAGTAATGAACCTGGCAGTGCTGGGTTAATGGTTGGACTTGATCATCTTAGAGGGCTTTTCCAGCCCTAGTGGTTCTCTGATTCAGATTGGAAGTGTTTGGGTTCCTGTTGAAATGTGGGTTTCCAATGGCTTCACTCCTTTTTTCTTTCCCATTCATTTGTTTGCATATTTTTTTTTCTATTAGCCTTTGAAGCATCTTCAGCAGAGTTCCTCTTTTTAGCATTTTGTCTAGAAAACAGGATTTTGTACCTGGGTGTGATCTTATATCACCAGACAGTGTGGCCAACGCTGCTAAGCGGGAAGAGATTTCCCAGGAACAGGAAACGCCTTTGCTATGGGGGCAATATCCACTTAAAAAATTAGTCCCCAGATACTCTGAGCCAATGGCTCAGGGTATGATTTCCCCAAGCATGGTGAGCCCTGCCCTTTCCAATCTCAAGGTGAAAGCAGCCAAGCACAAACCTTCCCAAGAGCAGGTGAAATGCAGCGACCTTGAGTTCCTGCTTACTCCTCCCACCCCTGCCCTTTCTCTGTGCTTTGTCCTTGCTCTGTTGCCTGCCTTTTTCTTGGCCCCGTGATCCAAGTGCTGGAGCAGCAGAACAGTGACAACAGGTTCTGCAGTTTGAAAGCATTAAAGAGGCAATGGTCAGCAGACAGAGAGAGGGGAGCCAGGCAGGAAGGGAGCAGGGAGAGCAGTAGGGAAGCAGTGAGCCACCAGAAGGGCTCAGCTGTCTCTGGAGCTGCACCCGCAGGGCAAGGTTTGCAATGAAAACTGCTTCTGAAGGGGAAGGATTTGCCTCCTGTGCTTACCTGTCCCTGAGCAGCTTCTCAGCCAACTGCAGCTGGCATTTGTGTGGCAAAGTAAGTCAATTCGATTTTTCAGCCTGACAAGAAAGGTTTCTCTTTAGAGAGGAGATGGTGTAGTTATCTGCCATTTTTGTGATCTGAAGTATGCTCAGCTTCAGCTCAAGAACTGCTCATCCCTGACATTTCACAGCACCTGTTTGTGCATTAGAATTTAGTGGTTGCCTAATTCTATGAAAACAAGTCTTAAAACTTTTTTTTTCTTCCTTCTACTGGAAATAAGGAAAATTGGTTTTTTGTCTGACTGAACTTCTGGTTTATGATACAGCCCTGACATTTCCGCTCTATTCCTTAATACTGGCATTATGATAAATCTGGCTTTTGTCCAAGATACCTTGATGAATAGATTACCTGCTACCTAAGACTTTCCAAAAGATTGCCAAGAGGATTTAGAAGACTAGTGATATTCTTTCATCTCTATCTTGACAAGGGAGCTGTCTGCAGACTATTACTGAATAATCCTGTTCAGTTTAGACTTCGTAGGTTTTCTTTCAGCCAAGGGGAGAAGCAGAAGTAGCACTTGTAATTTGAAAGGAGGGCTGTGTTCTGCAGAGCGATGCTGGCTTAGATAAAATTCCTTAGCTCCTCATATGCCCTGCTATCTCCTGGTGTCTGCTTTCTTTATTACTGGATTGTTTATCACATCTCAGCTTTTAAGTGTGCTTGTGCTTATTTTTTGTTTTCATATGTCTGTCCAGTTTTGTTGCATTTGTGCTTTTCAACAGTTCTAAACCTCAGTATGTTCAAGCTCTCAACCATATCCCGACCTGGGCATGTTAATGAGAAAAAAGCCTCGAAAAAGTTCTGTCAGATCCTTGGAATCTTGTAGTAATTGTTCACAAGAAAAAGTTGCTTCTTTCTCACAGAGGTGTTTGTTATAGTGTCAGAACACTAGATTATCTCAAAAAGTACTTGGTGGGACTCAGCTGAAATGTTTTGGTTTTTTCATAGAAACGTATCATTTTCATAATTTCACTTGCAGACAGTGATGTTATGTCCAAAGATCAGAAGCCTGAGTAGTCTTGCTACAGTAGAAGTGGGAAGGTGTAGTAGCAGTGAGCACTAACCACACTTAAAATGAAACAGCATCATCTCACGCTTTGCAGTTTCTAAAACCCCAAATCAGTTCCCTTAACTGATTCAAAGTGCAGCTCTGGGAGGAGTTGAGGGTCAGCCTGCGAGGCCGATGGCCACACCTGAGGGACAGCGGTGACTCTGCAGGTCATGGGAGGGAAACAGGAACTCAGGTTGGTTTGTGTTGGTTCCTCCTGTCTCTGGGCAGATCTGCTGCTCTCGTTATGATCCTTTCACTGGGCACCACCAGGGACAGTCTGACTGCCCATCCCACCAGATATTAATACAAACTTATAAGATTTCCCTGAAGTCTTCTTTTCTGAAAACGAATCCTCTCCTTTATGTTGGATGCTTCAGTCTCTTAATCATCTTTGTGGCCAACCAAAAATGAAGCTATTTTTATTAGAAAATGACATCTCCATTCTAGTAAGATATACATTATTTCCAGTATTAATGCAGTGCATGTATGAAGGATGCAAATATTGTACTAACTTTAATATTGCAGAAAGTGAAAGGTGCAAAAAAAGTGCAGGCAAAAAAGCCCCACCTCTTCTTTCTATTGCTGACATTTTCATGACAGAAAGTAATTATCCTAACTGAAATTTATTGGGACAATATGTGCTTTTGGAATATGAAAATTCTTAGCTGTGCCTGAGTAAAGTAAGAGAAACATGCATAAAAGCTGAGTTGGATGAGGGCTTTTTAGAGCTTACTCAGTCAGTTGAAGAATGCTTCTTAAGCGTTTGAGTTTATTGTATAGACAGAGAATTTGTGGTGTGGTTTTATGATGTAGACAGCCCACCATTTCCTTCCATTCATCTGTTTCTGCCATCAGGCTTGGGTTGGATACTTGTACTGGAAGGCAAAATATTTTCATAATCAAAATTTATACCTTGTCAAGCACAAGTTGGGACTTGAATCTGAGGATTCTTAGAATCAGGAAATATCCTGAGCTGGAAGGGACCTGCGAGGATCGTTGAATCCAGTGCCCAACCCTGCACAGACACCCCAGCAATCCCTGTGCCTGAGAGCGTTGTCCAAATGCTCCTGGAGCTCTGGCAGCTTCGGGGCCGTGCCCATTCTGTGGGGAGCCTGGGCAGTGCCAGCACCCTTTGGGGGAAGAACCTTTCCCTGAAATCCAGCCTAAACCCATCCCCCTGCCCCCTCAACACAACTCCCATGTTGTTCTTGTCATATGAATGAATAAAACCTGTGGAAGCAGAGGGAGAGTTAAACTATTTCTGCATGTTTGTGTCCTTTTCTTCGTTGCTCATCTCCTCATTGCAGAGCTGCCAGACTGGAGTGACCCAATGGATTGCAGGGTGCAGTGGATTGCTACAGACCGCTGCAGTCCCGGGCCAGTGTAGGCGGATGCTCTGCAGTATTTTCCAGGTAAGATATCAGAGCATGTTAAAGCGTGTGAAAAATGGAGTGATCTTAAATTACCAAGAAAAGGTCATGTTTTTTCAATAAAGAGGCTTCCAAAAGTGATGTCTTTACTGCTGCAAGAGTGAGCTCCCACTCCTGTTACATGTCCAGGTGTGTCTTTTAATAGATCCAAATGATCTGTTGTGAGAAGATTAAATGCAGAAGTCCAAATGGAGGTGTCACATTTACACAAGCCAGTCACATTTACATGCTGTTTCCAGCATTTTATTTTAGAGAACACTTTTATTTTATAGAACATCTCCGCTGTACAGTGGCCTTGGACTTCCTGGTACTGATGGAGGTTTACCTTGCACAGCACATTTAGTGTTGTTCCAGTGGAAGCTTTGCAGCTTGGCTCACAATTGTGAGACAGCCAGCATAGTGCCAGCGTGTGTCTGTCCAGAGTAAATCAACTAGAGCATCATGAGATAGCACTTAATGATAAAGGGGTGAAAAATATGTAGAAAATGAAAATAGATTCCAACCCTACTATTAAAGCACCAGTTCACACCAGTAGTACGTGATGTCAGGACTAGAGGTAGAAATGAGCAGTTGTGAAGTTAATAATGAAGTTGGATTTACTCTGCATTCAGTACACATCTGGGGATGACTGTACTGAACAGCATATTTGCTTTGCTTGAATTAATTGATAAATAAGGTATTGCTAAGATGGGTGTTCTGGGAGGTTGTGAGAGTGTTCTGTTCAGTGTGCAACTTCTTTCCTGAGGAGCCCACTTGCTCCTGCTTGAGAGTTTTTTTGCTGGGCTCTAGCTCTGTGATTAAGTCGTGCTCTGAAGTCATAGGGTCTATAGTGGTAGGTTTTACACTCAATTTGTGTTTTCTCAAGTCCTGGCCAAAAACAGTTGAATGGGTTATAAAGTTCTAGATAAAAATAGCTGTTTGTCTGCTAAATCAGAAAAAACAATTATTCTTTATTAAGAGACAAACCCATTAATTAGAAGTAGTATGAGAGTCAAAGCAGAGAGCCTGTGGCTTTTGAGTGCTGTGTTCTGCCAGTCCATTCCATCAGTACATTTATGGAACACTGGAAAACGTAGTGTGGAGCACCACATTAAGCATAGACAGTAATTTTGTTTGTAACAGTTGTTATAATAAATTTGTGCTTTTTGTAATACAGAATTTTTCAGGATTAGCCAGAAGTAATTGGCTTGAAAGCAAACTACAGGTGGTTGTTGTAAAGTTGAGTAGTCTCTTAATTTTTTTTTTTCTTTTATCATTTCTACTAGAGACACAAGGCTGGCCCCTTCCAACTCTCTAAATTCTGTGGTGGATTGTTTGAAGCCAATGGAGCCATCACACAGCAAAGCAGATCCTTTTACAATACGAATAAGGTGAGAAGAGTTGGGTAGTTTTATTGTTAGAGGGCACATGTGGTGGGGATTCTACAGAGACAGGAGGCAAAACACTTCTCGGAACACATGGAAGAGGATTCAACCTTTCTCTAGGATGTTTTAGTGTAATGTGAACAATGTGTCTGGTAATTTGAGAAGGAATTCTGTTCCTTTCCACAAAAGCAAGGGCTGGCATAGGAAGGTGCAGTTACAGTTGGGTTATCAGGGTGAAGGTTCCATTGACAAGGCTGAGGGCTTCCTTCCAGTGAGGAAAGACATTAAGTCAAGGTGTTGGGGGCAGATGTTCCCTCCACACATATTAGAAGTGACAAGATGTTTCCTGATTCTTTAGTTTGGGAGTAATCTGTGGTGACAGTTTTGCTATCCTCTAAGCACTGAAAACTGTCATGCAGTCTACTAACAACTAATAACAGCTAATTATTGTTTAATAATTTACTGTTCATCAGTATTGTTTTGTTAAACTGTGGTCCGTGTGTTTTGTTCATATATTGTCTTTTGTCTTGGAGTAGAAGTTTTCTGAGGCATGAATTAGCTCCATAAAATCAGTTTACCACTTAAACTAAGGGTGTTAGCATCTCTCAACTAATAAATATCCTAATGCTGCTCTTGTTAATCCAGTGCGAAGAAAATGGCAGGATGGAATGCATACATGAGAAATGAGAGGACAGAGAGAAAAAGAGTTAAGGACTGATGGGTAAAACTTTCATGAAAACAATAATCCCAGTTTGCTATCTAGCTAATAGTGCATTTTTCTGGTGTGGAGTTAGAGGTACGTACTAAGAAGGATTTTAAATTGGTTATTTTGACATGGATAGAAAAAATGAAGTAAAACGAGAAGTGTGCAAGGCAAAGAAGGAACCCCTGCCTGCTCTTTGGATTTTGTTCTTAACTAGGGGTTTTCCATCTTATAGTCAGTTTCTCAGTGTTTTTCAGCTGTTAAGATAAACCAAACATTTTGCAGAGATTGAAGCATATACAAAGAGGTTGCACAATTTATCGTGGCCAGATCTAAAGCTGTAATCCAGACTCCCAAAAATGGTCCATGCCCCTAATCCCCATTCCTGCCTGCACTTGCAGAGCAGATAGGGGAGAGTAGTGGGTAACAAGATAGTAGATCAGACAAACCAGGAGTGCCGTGAAGATCTTCAAGGCAGGTCTCAAGATTTGCTTTTGGTGTATTGGAAAGGGCAGGGGGAGGGGTACAAGGGTTGAAAGATGGATGGGGAAACTTCCCAGTTAAAATGGCCGTGGTGTATGGAGCCAGGCAGGATTTATGACCAGAGAGGAAGCAGTTTACAACACTGTAGGTTTGAGGTGGGTTTTTGGACTGCAACTTCATTATTTCGTATAGAGAAATACTTACTCATCTTTGAGATGTGAACTTGACTATGCAGTCCTGGTGGGAAAGTGGTTTGGAATTAATGGCGAGCTCCAGATGTTTCAGTTTACGTTTGATGTCAGAATTGAAATGATTGTTTGCTTTAAGCACTGCTTTTCAGGTATTGACCAGGAAAGGCAGCCTGACATAGGCTTGTGTCCCTTGCACGGTGTCTTGATGAGCTTGTGTTGTGGTTTTAGCCCAGCTGGTAACTAAGCACCACACAGATTCCCCCCTCCTCACCCCAGTGTTTCCTAGATCTGATTTTACAGACACTTACAGGATTGTTTAATTGCATTTGGCTGCAGTCCTGGCATTGGCAGGATGAACTTCAGGCCTCTGTCATTAGGTTAAACAAAGCACTCTCTGCTTAAATCCCTTCACCATCTCCTGAGCTAGTCCAGGCTGCCTTGCGAGGAATGAAGCAAGAAACATGGCATTTCCTAGAAAAACCTGCTTGTTGGTTAGCCGTTGTTTCAGTGATGAGCTAACGAGATGAATTGATACTATTTTGGTTATTAACTTTCTCTGCACAATGAAAAACCCGTACAGAAGGAGACTTCATATGCATTTATAGATAAGAGGCATGTAGTGAAGTTCTGCCTGGGTTCACTAGAGGTTCAGTGTGATTTGAATTCCTGTGGAGGAGATGAATGCTGATTTAGTGAGTGTGGCAGTGGTTATTGGACACAAGTTCCGCCTTGAGCAATTCCTATCATTGCCTGGCTGAAGGGGGCTTATGGATTTATAATGGAAGGCTAGGAGCCATTTGTCATGTATCAGAGAGTATCACACTATCCTGAAGAGAAGGTACTAAAAATTGGTTTAAATACCCGTTATGTGTCAGGGGAATCACTGGGTCCATCGCGTGTGGCAGAGGGTGGGATGCGCCTCTGCAGACATTGGTAAGAGGGGATGTGGTGAACAGGTTTAATGACCAGCATTCAGAGGAGGAACTGAGCAGGAAAGGAGTATCACAGGAGGTCCTGGGCAGTGTTGCACTGTCTGGGTGGTTGACAGATGTTAAAATGGTGCTGGATGTGTTTCTCCCCATTTCCCTGAATGCTGGGCATGGCAGGATTGGGGCCGTTGACAGCCATCCGTGGACGGTGCACAAGTGCAGAGTGTTTTATCTCAAATGCTCAGGCTTGTGTGTGGATATACACAGGGATGGATTCTGTCTCAGAGCTGTAATTTTTTTCACCTTTACAGTTAGTTTTTAATTAAGTATAGCAACTTGTGCAGAGTATGGATCTGTATTTTAATCTGTATCTTAATATGTATTTACTTATCATTCATGCCATTTCAAAAACTACTATAATAGTGCTAGAAAGTCTGTAGAGAATGATCAGAAAGGCAAAAAGCTTTCAACAGGAGAATAGCCTATTTTAGGACCCTTCTAAACTGAGGAGTGTGTGTATGATACTGGCCTATAAAAGTAATAAAAGTTACTGAAAAGTGGGATAGGAAATGGTTATTTGCAGGTTCTTATGGGAAAATTTGGAGCATCCAAGGATCATGGAATAGTTTGGGTTGGAAGGGACTGTTAAAGGTCATCTAGTCCAAATTACAAGGTTGGATTTAAAAAAGGCACAAGAGATTCTTCTTTTAACGTAATTAAACTCTGAAACCCAACATACCACAACCACCTTGTGTTACTACGGTTAAAGTTTCAAATGCCTGGATACTGCAGGTGTATCCAGTTGGTGCTGACAAAAAAATGAATGGATAAATTTTCTTGTGCAGGAATGTCTGTCAAAAGCTGGACAGGTAAATCCCAAATCCCAGAAAGCTGGAGCTGTGTGTGCTGTATTTCTCTGTTTTTGTGTCATCCCCTAGGATCTGCTCCTGATCCTTGCTGGAATTGGCATCCTGGTCTCATTACTTTTGCAGATTATAATGGCTCTTAGCTGCACTGAGATTCATGTGCAATAGATGGGTTGAAAGTAATTTGTTGACAGCACAACGCATATACTGCATACTTAATTCATGGAAATTATTTGCTGGAGTACCGGTGGTGATTACAGCTGCTAATGACTGCTGCTGGGATGCTTGGAGGCAGAATGCCATAAAGTTTTCTTACCAGTTGTGCTGCTTTGGGTTGGGACAGAGTAAATTTTCTCCCCAGTAACTGGTATGGATTTGTGTTGGACACAGCCCTGATAACCCAGGCATGTTTTAGTTACTATCAGCAGGGCTGACACAAGGCCGAGGCCTTTCCTGCTCCTCATCCCACCAGTGGAGTAGCTGGGGGTGTGCAAGGAGTTGCAGGGAGACAGGAAGGACACAGTGGGGACAGCTGATCCTAACTGATCGAGGACAGTCCAGACCATCCAGCATCGTTCTCACAGAAAGCTTGGGAAGAGGGAGGAAGTGAGGGACATTGGTGTGATGTTACTCTGATGGAGCCAAGCTGTCCTGGGGAACTGGGGAATGAATTCCTCCTTTGGCTTTGCTTGTGTCTGTGGCTTTTGTTTTACTAATTAAGCTGCCCTTATCTCAGCCCCTGAATTTTCTCTTTTACCCTCCCAATTCTCTCCTCTGGGCTTAAACCACAGCTTCAGCCCAGGGGTGTTTAAGGTGTGTAGTGAGTCTGGAAGAGAACATTTCTCTTCATGTTTGTGGACACTGCAAGTCATTGCTGACTAAGTACTTTGCTGATGTGGATTTTCTGCCTGTGCTCTGTAGATTACCTGTAAGGGGAATAGCAGTCTGGGGGAGCTCTTTAGTAAGAATGGTGGGCTCATGTATCTTCATTGGTTTTAAAACAGAGCTGATTGGTTTGTATAATACAGAATTACTGTAGAATACCAGTGAGAGGAAGAGAGGCAATGTGAAAGGTTAGCTTTATTTACTCTGTTTCTGTGATTTGTTTGCTCATTTTGTCTGCAAAATACCTCAGCGCAATTAAAGACACCTAGAATGAAAATGGGAGTCTGGAATAGGAGCCATATTTTGGAAAGCAGGTTTCTGTAACTTTGAATGTGAGCTTCCAATGGGTTATTGTTACTACACTGGTTATGCCATGTTTGTATTCATAAACAGAGGAATGGCACATATGAAAACCAGTGGAATATTTTCAGAGGAGACCTTTGTTGAACAAAGAAAGCAAGCAAAAAAGCCCTAAAATTCTCTGTTAAATGTGTAACTTTGATAACTATTTTAATTGCTGAGACTGAAATATGTGCTATTTCAATTTTACAGCATCTTTCTGCAAAAGATTCCTTGCAGCCATCTGAAGAAAGAGTGGGTGTTTTTACAAGGATAATAGAAGCAATGGGATTCACAGGACCACTCAAGTACAGCAGATGGGTAAAGCAGTAATTTAATAATTCTTTTGGTTGTTTGATAGTTCTAAGAAGCAGACCAAAAACACCCCACATTCTTTTGTTACTATAGGAGCAGTTCTTATTGGAAAAGTTCTAATGTAAGTTCCTGTTTTCTGATGTAAGGAATTAATAATCTAGATCTTGAACTTCCATTATGTATTGCTGTCATTGACATATGCAACAATACTGTATTTCATTTGTAGAGTCTAAATCCTTCTTGAACTTCTTGAGATACCTGATTTTCACTTCATTTGTGCACCAAAGAGCAGAGTAAGAGCCATGGCAGGAGGGTCTGCTGAGCAGTCAGTAGTGAGATATCACGTGGTTGCTGTTCAAATCACTGTTCAGTGGTAGCTGACTAGGGCTGAGTCACAAATAGGCCCTTCTTTCTCCTTTTCTTTTTAAATAGCCCTTTCATAAAATGGTTGTTAACATTGACTCAGTGAGAGCAGCTCTGTGAGAGATGCTTTTGGTTCCTTATGCGGAAGAAAAGTGATGAAAATCATAATTTTTTCTCTCTGAACTAAGGAAGAGTACAAAAGAATGAGAGGAAAAGGCAGCTTGAAAGAAGGACTGAGCCCAATTGTGTTGAAATTAAAACCAGTTATTTGAATAAAAAGATTAAATATAATAGAAGTTTTAAGGTGCTTTGAATGCAGAGTGCACCCCTTCAGAGACTGATCTGAAGCTGTTGCTGATTGCATGCTGCTCCTCAGAAAATGTAAAGCAAAGATAAATTACTTGTAACAGGCTTAGGTATTTTGGTTAAAATCAGTTGCTTTAATCAGGTGATGCTGAACCTCTTGAGAGTGTAGTTTCTCTCCCATGTGCTTGTGTACATATTGTTGTAATAAAGATTCTCGTTAGCTATAAGTGTTGATTTCAGAGTTCTCCTTAATTGCTGTTCTTTACTGCCTGCTTTTGGCTGGGGAACCTGAGTTTGGGAGAGAGTTATTTGGTGGTTAGGGCCCAAGAGACCTGAGTTCATTTTTGGCCTTGTCCGTGCTCTCTAGGAGATCTTTGGGAAGTTTCTTAATATTTTTCTTGCTTTTTTCTGTTTCATTCTCCCTTCCCCCACACTTCTTCTACACCCTAAAACTTCCATGATTAAATTTCATCAATTTCTCCTTTGTTACCTGCATTATTTAAGGGCTGGATTGTGGGGACTGTTTTTTACAATATGTTTTTAATGTCTAGTAATGCCTGCTCTGGGGCAGTGACTCTCACCAGGGAGATCTCTGCTCACAGGCTGGGCAGTGTTTCCTTTAAAAGGGAAACCTTCAGAAGTCCTGTAAGCAATGTAAATCATTTCACTTCAAAAAGTTTAGATGTATGTTTGATTTTTGACAGAAGCCTGAGATTACTGAATAAGAATAATAATGGGCTCCTGTGTTTCCTCAGCAATCAGTTGCAACTTCTTTATTTTCTTTTGGTTGGAAGAGACACAAATAATTACTTCTGTGATTTGAACTGCCATTTAGCAGGTAGGGTGCTCATCCCTGCAATATGGTGAGCACTGAGAAGATCACTGGTGTATGTCACTAAAAAAAAACCCAAAAAACCAAACCAGAGCAATCCAAACCCAATGCCATTTCTCTTTAAGATTTTTGCTATGAGTTATTGTGTTCTTTGAAGCTTCAGCACGTGTCTGTGTTCTAGATGATATACTGGAGGTATTTTGGGTGCAGTGGCAGGCCAGGAACAAAACGAGAAGTGCAAAAACACCTGGGAATAGATCATGTTGTTCATCATTTGGGATTCCTTTCTCACTTTTTTAGTCAGTCGAGTGTCACTTTTTTGGGAAAAAAGAAGCTGTTTTTAGGACATGTTTGGTATGTGACTTCTTTAATATTTAAAACTTAAATCACACAAAACACTCTTAGTGGTATACTTCACTTAAACTTATTAGCGGAAACCAGGAGTTGAATTGGGATCTTCGGAGACTCTGTAAGGAAAGCCATTTAATTTATATTTTCTGTAATTATATCAAGTATTTTAACACACTAGATTTGGAAGGATATTCAGGAAGACATTTAATAATATTTTTCCTTCAAGGCAAAATTAATTTTACTCATGCCATTACTGGCAGATCTAATAGTTTAGTGTGCTCCTGAAAATCTCAAGTGGTAGTGATTCTTAAAATAAGTGTTTTCAGAAAATGGCAGTGTGTGGAACAAAGCCAGTAGTGTTCAGCAGCTCTGGTGCTGAATACTTCAATTGTTGTCTCTTCTTTTTGTTTAGAAGATCAAGGTGGCAGCGTTGCGCATGTACACGTGCTGCGTGGAGAAAACTGACTTCGAGGAGTTCTTTAACAGTAAGTGCTGGAGTGATGCTGTGTGAACTCTGCCCTGCTAAGAGAACACACAAAGGAATTATGTCACTGGATATATTTGTGCCGATAAATGCAACAACAAAAAGACTTACCAGTCCCTATCAGGGCATAGTCGGCTGGAAAGGACTGTACTGCAGCATTTCCTGAAGCTCTGGAGTGACAGCGGTACACAGGCAGACTCTGGAGTCTGGCATTATTACATTTTCCCTTCTGCAGTGGGGAACAGGAACAGGGGTGGGATGGGTAAAACTCAGAATATCCTGGGCTTCAAAGGATATTGCCATTTTTTATTACTAGGGGTAGGACAAACTAAGAATGCAAATATCTCTTCCCTTTTTATGGTGGTCACATGGTCTCTGTGTACTACCCTGCGCCATCCCAAGTATAACTGGGAGGCAGGTAAGGGAATCACCCCCATCCACTAAGGCACAACTTTTTTATGATACAAGGTCAGTTAGATCACAGGGATTACCTGTCTCTCAGTCATGGCTGGGGTTTGGGTACAGCGTAAGAGACTTTCTGCATTTTTTACTGATCCTGATAGCATTAAATAAGAACACATCTCTTGACTGGTAAAGAGTATGACTAGAACATAGATGCAAGTCCCTCCAATAAGGTTATAGGCGTATTAGTGGCTTGAATTGGGATGGTTTTTTTGATGCTGTATACAGTGGTTTTTAACTATTAGCTAAAAAATCTGTTGCAGCTTTGAATAGTTTCAAATCTGGCTGGTGAAGGGAGAAGATACACTTTTAAGACTGACGTAAGCTACAATAATATTTTTTTCTTATGTGAATTATTTCCTTTGTCAGTGTGATTTAGCTGGTAGTAAACCCATTAGCTGGATCTGGCCTGTCACCTGGATTCCTGAGCTACCAGATGGTTTCTTACAGCACAGGTTGGGGCTGCTGCCTCAGGAGAGATTCGCTGAAGGGATGCCTTCATCCAGAGCAGAGCTTATTGAGGGTGGTGTGTTCAATGGTGTTGCTACTGCAAAATTTTCAAGTGTTTTTCAGAAGATTTTCCAAAGCTGTGATGTGGTTTTGGCAGTTGCAGGAGTGAGAGAACTCTGTGAGCAGTAGGATTCATCACTATTGATCAAAACTTGAGAACCTTGTTTTCCCTGTGCACACCCTCTCCCAGCTGCATGCCCTCCCAGGCTTCCTCAGATAGGGTATCCTCTGTTTGTGGTATTTACCTCTCAGACAGGGGCATTGCTGTCTTTAACTTGTGTTTCACTATCCCTGTTTAATTGTACAAAGATCTATAAATGTTGCCCTAGCTTAAAATTTAAAGGAATTTCTAAACATGTCTGTGGAAAAAATACTGGTACAGATTTGCAGGTTCAATACGGAGTAAAATAGCTTCAGTTGTGTTTTTGATGTTGTCTTACTGTCTTTAAAAGAAAACGCGTATTTTAAAGAGTAGGATATGTTTGCATAGACTTGAGACAGTTGTTGCCTAAGAAACAAGGCAGTTTTCTGAGACTGATGGAGTGCATGATTCACCTGTTGGTGGTATAAGAACACTTGTCACTGCTTGTGGTTCCAAAGAAATCATTGTTTTTATATCAAAACAGGGAAAACAAGTTTCTTTTACTTTTGTCTACATAGAAATGCAGCTGTTTAGGGTGATTAGCTCCAAAATTTAACAAGTTTTTGATCCATGTTAAAAAGTAGTTCCCCTAAAATATAGGCAGTGTGGGATGGGTGGGAAGCTTTCAACATGATTTTGCCATGGAGAAGCTTTAGGCTGTGGTTACATGGGCAGCTGAGTTGAAGTAGCAGCCAAAGGGGAGTCTCACATCTCCATCTTCCTGTGCCCCTGTTCTGGACTGCACAGTTATGTCCTTGGTGAACATTCAGGTCACTGAAAGAGAACAGCCCAGTTTACTGGCGTTCTGGTGTGTGTATTGGTGAGGTAAAGTTGCACATGGAAGGGTCTGGTGGAGAGCAGCTGTGACACAAAGCAGGAGCTAGGGAGTGCATAACTGAGAGGGGAACTTGGAGCAAGATACCCAACTTTCACTTCAGTTCACCATGTCTTCATCAAACTGTGTCAGTTGGGAGCTGTTTTTTTCCTTTTGCAACTAAAGATGGACGTTGCTTAAGCCCATTGCTTGTTCCTGAAGGAGCAGCCTGGGGGACTGGTGGGAAGAGAAGCAAGTGCCTGTGAACTGTGCCATGGTGCTGCAGCAGCAGAGCAGTGCGTGAGCCTGTGCTCTAGGGGTGCTGCACCCCTCCCAATGCCACAGGGAGCCCCAGGTGCTGTCTGAGCCACAGCCGTGTGCTGACCTATGCCGTGTTTGTGCTCTGCTGCCTCCAGCACTTCTGGCCCTAGCTGGAGGATGTTGATATCCAGGTGAACTGCTCAGAGTCAGTTTTGCTCTCTGGAGAGCTTATTAGCTCCTTCCTGGCCCTGTGTGAGCCCTGTTAACCTGCTGAGCTGACCTGGGAAACCTACAGGCATCCATGTGTGAAACCACTCGTGGGCTCGTTAACCTGAGTGAGCAGAACCAATTCTTCACAGAGCCCTCTTCAGCGTTTTCTGGATGTGCTTTTGTGATGTGGTTGTGTTGTGGTATAAGTAACAACTGTGCTGTGACCTTATGGAACTTGGATTGATGTCTGGAGTTTGTAGGGTAGCTCTCTTAGAGAGGTGACAGTGTAAAGAGTGGATAGTGTGGTAGTGAGGACTAGGACAGCTACAGCATTTCATGTCTTATCACCTCTCTTCTATCTCACTACATTCCTGCTGATGCCCAGTGGAATTTCCAAGATTTTTTGTGGCGCAGTATGAGAGCCCTGTGAACTGCCTGTCTCTGTATATGCCTTAGAACAGCAGTTGCCAAAATACAAACTTTGGGTATGCAAGTCATTAGGCTGCTGTGGGATATAAAGAAGGTGTTTTAATTGAGCCTCTTGAGTATGAAACTGCAGTAATTTTATTATGCTTGTCATCCCTTTGTCTCTTGATATTGGATCACTCATGGACCAGACTTTGGGAACTCTGCATTAGAGTCCATATCCCAAATGTCTGCACTGTGCTGCTTATGTGGAAAGTGGAGCTATTTTAAGATGTCAGCTGTTTCTTGTTTGAAGGAGAAGAGAGAAGCAGCAGAGGGAATAGCAAAGTTGCTGGTGCCAGGTTTAGCACAGAGCTTGGGTAGTTCCAATGCAACACAGGAGGCAGCCTGTGAGGAGAGAGTTTCATGCCTGACCTCAGATGTGAAAGGTCAAAAGAACTTTTAGGATCAGGCAGGTAATACTCCGAGCTGAACTGGAGCTTGACTGATGAATATGGACCGTAGGGTTACCTTGAATTCTACTTGAACTATTAATACTGTTAATTCTCTAGAGTCAGGCAGCTGCAGCAGTAGAGAGCTTGTCCTACCAAATCAGCCTTTTGGATGGCTCCTAGTGGGGCTCAGCGCAGCTCAAATAGGCTGGAGGTTACAGGACTCTTGATTCTTGTGTCTCCCATACCCCACCTGGTGCCTTCCAGGTCCTGCTGCTGTCTGCCACACTCAGGGCAACACTGACACAGTACACCTGTTTTGCAGGATATGTGGATATTATCCCATTGTGTCCTTCCTAAAGCTGTAGTAGTGGGAAAGATGATCTATCACAAAAAAGTCCACAGTCAAGTTTTGCGTCCCTTACTTGATGAATTTAAAGTCCAGAATATGACTGCAGGGAAACACACGACCTCTTAATTCTGAGCATTTCTGTCTCTTCTGGCTCCAGAGATGTGGCCAGGATGGGTTTTGTGCAGAGAACAGGTTTCTCTGCAGCAGAAAATATCACTGTAATTTCATAGGTAGCTTTATCATCAGACATTATTTCTTTATCTAGTTTTAGTATAAGGAGAATGGTCCATCCTATAATGAAACAGAAAATTATTCTCCCCATATAGTTTACCAGAATACCCCCAGAATTTTAGAATTCCATTCTTTATACAAAGCTGATAGCTGAGGACAAGCTTCTTGCTTTAAAGCAGCCACTCTTCATTTAAATTTACCATGCGGACAGTCCAAATATAGAAGTTAAAAATTATTTATAAAAATAGAATTGCAACTCTTGGAAAGTTAGAGAAAAAATTCTTGCCTCCTGGGTACTGAATAGGTCTTTTAAAAGTTTCCATATTTCCAAGAGTAGAGGTGTGAGCTTTGCTTTCCACTGCAGAGTGATTTCTGTGGTGGAGGACTGATCCCTGGGAACTCCTACTGGAGAAATCTCTGTCTGAACTGAGTGTTTGACTCTTGCCTGTGGAACCTTCATTTACTGAGATGGTTTGGTTAATGCAGGCATTGTGTGCTCCTGCCCTAGTTAGAGATGCCTTGGCGTGGCTTTAGGTCAGAGTCATCATTTCTAGGCACAGGAATTATTTCTAATAGGAATGAGAGAGCTAAAAGGGTAGAAGGACACAAGAGGGAGACTTGTGTTTAATCTTCAAACATGGACTGTTAGTGTCTTTGTACCGTCTTAGAGGTGATGTATGGGCAGTGATGCTGAAACTTGGCACCTCTTAGGACTGATGGAGTCATCCCTCTGGGGAGGGAGAAATAGTGGTCATCTGTTTGGTTCTTCTGACCAGAGCTGACAAATAAAAAGAAAGAGGCTATGAAGGTATTGCTTCATGGTCTGGGTGAATCTCCTTTGTAATACTTAATAGCCAAGAAGTATAGGAGCCAGGAAGGAATCTATTCAGCACAGAAAAGATGAGGTTGACTTCCCTAGGGTACATCTGACTGTAGGGTCACTTTCTGAAGGCTCTCTGACCTTCTTCTGGTGAGGTTTCAACAGCTCAGAAGAGAACACCATGTGCTG
The DNA here is from genome assembly GCF_965231275.1 of Zosterops lateralis. NCBI lineage: Eukaryota > Metazoa > Chordata > Aves > Passeriformes > Zosteropidae > Zosterops > Zosterops lateralis. The sequence goes on from NC_139776.1 coordinate 13,944,362, forward strand.
GGTAGGCCAAGGTTACTGCCTCAGATCCTCCTCATTAGGGACAAAGTTTTTAACTTGCCTTAAAAACTTCTCCAGGAAACAGATGCAGGATTGTGCCTGGGAGGAAGGTTTGAGATTGACGGGAACTGAAGGATTTGGCATGCACAGAAACCACAGATTCATTTTTTTCAAGTTTGAGGAAGAATATGGTTTTTGTGCCATGTGGCCTAAATCTCCAGCCTTACATCCTAACAGCACATGGAAATCCATCATGTGAACACACATATGGACAAGCCATCTCTGGGAACACAGTGGCTGTGGGAGTAAAGCTGAATCTGGAAACAGATTGTTTCTGTGGTTGGTTGATGGGTTTAATCCCGATGTAGGCTGTCTGGAACACTCAGAGTGCTGTGGGCTGTGCAGTCACAGAGTGAATCCAAACCGTGGAGTGGGAGCAGAGACCCAGGTGACACAGAATTCTGTCTCTGGCATGAGACAGCAGCACATGGGAAAGAAGAGTGTAAGAATGGAGCAAAGCATCCATTGTTTCCTCTCTGTCACTCACTGCAGCTTTGGGACTCTCCAAGCTGGAAGCCACATGTTTGTCTCATTCTCCATTGTGGAATTTTTCCCCCCTGTAAAAGTTATCCAAATGAGCTCTAAACAGCTGAAATCTTTTTCAGAATCCACAGCATTCTGTGGCTACATGTTCTAGAGTTTAAGCACAAACATGACAGTAAATGATGTTTGCTTCCAGTATGTATATACTGTTATTGTTGAAAATAAATAGATAAAATGGTTTTAGATTTTGGTGTAGTGAATTTCTGTTATGCACAAAATGTGATTAAACTCATTTTAATGTTTGGTTTTGTGGTTTGTTTTTTTTTTCCTTTCCATCAAGGGTGCCAAATGCCTGATACTTTGAATTCATGGTTTCTAGTAGCCCAGCTTCATGTCTGGTAAGTGAAAAATAAAATAGTAATAAAATGATTTTCAGAAAATTGAGTTATATACAACTTGATGTGAGAAAAAGTAGAGCCTTCTATCCATGGTTGATAATAGAGGTTATATTCATTTTACTGATGACTGAATTTCAGCAGTTTTCTGCTGAAGAACAAAAAGTCCCATAGAGAATCTGACATCTCTTACATCTCAAAATTCCTCACTAGCGGAATGATCTTTTACATGAGTTTTCTAAAAGCCTTGCTCAGGCTATGTGGAAAAATCCTACTCGGGTCTTTTAGGAAAGGTTTAAATTTATGTAAAAGTCATTTAAATTGGGAGAATTTGTGGCGATGAGAAGCATTTAACAAATTATTGTACTGGCATTCTTTCACTTCTGAAAGGTATGTGCAGGGTGGTGAATGCCAGCTTGGCTGCATGTAAAAATATTTAACACCTTAAACGTGAAGTTTTTTGCCCTTTTTCATTTGCGAAAATAGTAGCCAAAAAAATCAGGTTTTCATCTAGCATGACATACTTATAAAAGTCAGAGGATGCACAAGGGATTTCAGTAATTTTTTAAGTGCCTGATCTTTCAGGGAACTGAAGTCCATAGACTTGGGTTCAGCTGTCCAAAGGCTGAAAGGAAGTTTGTACTGAAATAGATGCACTTAAGGCCCCTTGTTTCCTTTCCTCCTCCTTTTTCCCTTCCCTCCTTTTAATTTCCTGACTACTCGATATAGTGAAAGATGGGGCAGCTTATTACACTAAAGAGTGAATAAATGAGCAGAACCATTGAAATTATAATCAATTAATGAAATCGGTGGAACCACGTAAGGAAGACTCTTGAAATCTGCAGTTTATTTATTTCCTACTGTTCCCTGTGGGAAAAAGGCTTTAAAAATGAATCAATGAGCTAATAATTTATATAGGTATTTTGAAAGCTAGTGCAATAAATGTTAGAAACCAGACTGATTGTAAATATCTGAGAAAACCAAAGAGAGTTTAGATGGCTCTGCAGAGAACACACTTTTTTCATCTTGATATCTCATTGACAGGACAGTGTATCCTGTGATTAGTGCCCAGCATCAAATTCAAGATAAATTATAAAAATAAACAAGAGAACTATGACAGAGGTGAAAATGGTATAGGATAGGCACAAATTTCTAAGATCATAGCTACATTGGCTCCTTTTGAAGGTGGCCAAGAGTCACTGCCCTTCTAGCTGGTGATGTTATGGAGAGATTTGCTGAGGAGAATTGAAATACTCTTACATGTCAGATATGGTGGACAGGATGACAGCAGTATCCTGTATGAGCAGGAAGAAACCAAATCCCTCTGCCTCGTTGTGACAGCAGTGAAGATTCAAGTGTGGAAGTTAGCACTAGAGGTTAATTTTTCTAGGGTTTATGAGCCTGGCTCCTCTGTGTTCCTGGCAATTTCACCTGAAGAGCGCTGTCATTCCAGACCACAAATGAGAGATCTGGTTTGATATTCCAGGACACAGAGAAGCCTGTGACAGGTCTTCTCACTACCTGGATCATTGGGAAATGCTGTAGACTTTGCTTTTGATGAGATCAGTGGCCAGCACCCTGCCATGACATACTTTGCTTTCCCAGGCAGGTTTATCAGTATGTTCTCTGGGATTCTCTTCCTTTAGGCAGTTTGACCTCAGTAAAGTGGGAGCAGAAGTGTTTCTGCCAGCTTTGACAAGGTCAAGAACATCCTACTCCTGTCTGAAGGCTCCAGTTCTCTGTCTGTCCTGGTGGACCATTTGCCTCAGGGGCTAAAAATCCTTCTGATCTGGTGGCCAACAACCTGCCAGGAGATTCTCATCATCTGCTCCTGTTCCCCCTAGCAGAGCAGTCTGCATCACTTCCTTAGGTACTTACTTCTTCCTTCTTATTCAGCAGCTTATTTTCAACTGATTTAGAGTGTCTTCTGGAGCCAGAGAAGATGAGAGTTTTCCCTACTTTGGTAAACTTTGTCTTCTTCTCTTACTGTTGTCATTGCCCAGCACGTTCTAGTCAATTTTTCCATGCTTTTTGCATCTCAGCTTTAACAGACTTAAGGTGCTTGTCCGGGTAAATTGTTGTGTTACACATTCTGGTGGGTTCTCTTTGACTCTCTAGCTCTTAATACTTCTTGTCTGTGAATAGACCATTCCTACTGACCCCACTCAGAAAGAGAGGAATTCAGGCTCTCATATTTAGCCTCTGCTTTTGCAAACTTCTTTCAAGATAATGTTCCTTTGGAAACACTCCTGTGCCTTCCAATGCAGTGCTAAAATCATGCTTTAAAAAGTCAAACCATCAATATTACTTAGGAAACCAACCCATGATTATTCTTTCCTGAATATCATGTTTTTATAGGCCATTTCTGTTACTTCACACCTCTGATGTCAGGAGGACTTTTGGTTTATATTTAGAAGCCCAGACTTTTAGAAAAGCTCTTTATTTCTTCTGCTGGGTTTGCATTTTCCCATGCATCTAAATGGAGTATTGGCTGAATCCAGAGCTGTTACTGACCTGCCAAAGAAATTACTTGGGTGACTGCTGAGGAATGTCTTGGTTCAGTATTTATCATGTAGCTACCTTGAACTCCCTTCATATTTTCACCAGACCAAGCATAGTTACATCTCTGAAGTATTTAGGATCAAATAAGAGTGGTGCTACAATTCTTGTTCTGAAAGACTCAGAGATGTATTGCAAAAGTTCATCTAAGCATTATTTTTCACAGGGAAATCACTTAGGAAGGTTTTGATCAGCCTGAGGAAGTCTGGAGGAGAATGAGAGCCACCAAGTATATGTAGAAAACAGTTCCTGCAGGAAAATATTTTTGTGATTTGCATAAAGAAGCCTGAGGACACAGTACCATTTTGAAATGTAGTGCTTCAGAAGAAAGAGAATAAACCCTTTGTGTTATTGCACCAGAATAGAGAGATTTTAGGAATAAGTTTATTTGGAATGTCTCCGGTATTTAGTTGATCCTGCCTTAACCTGAGGGAATGGGCTACAACAGCCTAAACAAAGGCCCCAGGGGAGAGGAGGCTGCACAGCCAGGCTGGGTTCTGTCTGCTGGATAGAGCAGTGGTGGAGGTTGGCCAGGCTGAAATGCAGGAGAATGTGCAAACCTAATTAGGACCTGCGTAGAATTCTGCTGCTAATCATCATTCACTGAAGTGTAATGTCATGACAGAGCCAATGGAAAAGTCAGTTCAGGTGTTTCCTGCTGTCCCCCAAGCTGGTAGCTGTTCATGAGTGAGTTAAACAGAATAAAGCCTTCCAAAAAAGCTGTTGATAGTTGTGTTGTTAAGCCAGAGTAATTTCTTTGAACAACTATAGCATTGCTGCAGAAATAGCTCTGGAGTAACTGAGGAAGCAGGAATGAGTGGCCATATACAGTAAGGTCCGAGTGGGCCTTACCCTTAATGGCTCATCACAGCTTGATTCATGGCACAGGGCACATCACAGCAGTGATCAGAAGGTGTCAGCTACCATTTCTGGTGTTTAGGCCAGTCTGACATTCTGGGAACAGACAGAAGCAATTGTAGCTGAGGCTGTTGTGAGAAACTACGTCTCAGCTGACATGGGTTGAGTTACAGATGCTCCTGATCCTTTTCAGCTATCCTTTTTATAATTTTCTTCTAAGATAATCTCTCTGCATAACTTAAACACAGTGAAAATTAACCAACCCAACTAGTGTGAGGTAGATAGCTTTTTAAAGATAGTTTGGAGTAATTTTCCTTTCAGGGTTTGACGAAGATGAGTCAGTATTTGACTAAACTACAGAACAGGTTGTGCAGTGAAATGATGAAATGTTTCACACCGTGGTGATCTAGTTAGAAAGTTTATAGGCTTTAATGAGTCTGTATTGCCTCAGACAGCAGGTGTAGTAACAAAATACCAAACTTCCAAATAAGCTGCAAAATTCCATGATCTCACTCATGGTGCTGCAGAACAGCTCTGTGACAGCACTGTGCATCCAGACACAGAGCTCCTTTTAGGCTCCATGACTTGCAGGTTTTCCTCTGCACTCCAGTCCAGTCCTGCTCATCATTGACCAGTTGTTGCTGTTGTTGTTGTCTCTGCACTGCTCTCTCCTCCTGCTTCTCCACCACTGAAGGCACACAGGATAGAAAACTGTTTATGCTCAGGGGGAGATTTTCTTGCCTCTGAGTTTTTCACCCCTGAGTTAAGCTATTCAGCAAGAGAAGTATAAAAATGCTTTTCTTAGTGCAAAATTAGTCTTTTAAACTGAGTCTTTTTCTCTTTGACTTGTTAAGAGTGGTTAAGAATTTTCAATTGAGTAATTCACTTCTTTGTGCAGTTCAATTATGTAAATGTACTAGACAAACAAAGGTTTTGAAACTGGTAGAAGTAAACTGAGGTTTTAAGCTCTTTGTGCATTTGTTTTGTGGAAGGTCTGGACAGCTGATCTCTGACCACTGTTTGAGCAGAAAGCTTTGTCATCCTTCTGTGAGAAAATGAGGATTTGGTTTTGGTACCATCTTATTTGCTTTTTTGTGTGGGACAGTGGTTCTGACTAGCATGAAGAATGCAGGATGGCTGCAGATTTTGCTACCTTCAATTTTTGTCTCTGATTGTCCCTGGCAGTAGGTTTTATTTCTTTTACAGGTTAAAAAATACACTTCCTTTACTAATACATACACAAGATAGAACCCATCATAAAGATGGATATCTGTCCTTTTACAGGTCATCTCAGCATACTTCAGGTGTTTGTGATTTTTCCCTGTGGAGCTGGCATTCATGGGTCACCAAATACTTTTAATGCCTGTAGATCTTAGATTCACTAAAGAAATTAACCTATTAAGAAATAAATAATCATATGTTCCTTTTAGCTCTTGTAGCACATTCACCATTGTTAGCATGCACCAGCTCCACAGTGGCCTCCAGCAGCTCTGCTGTCTTGGTTTTACAGGAGCTGGGAGCAGTTTCCTCCCCAGCATGTCTGTGAAAAGTGCTGGCTTCTCTTAGCTCTGGTGTTTGAGCATGACCTTGTCTACAGACACTCAGTCAGTCCTGGATAGGCAGTTCTGTCTTTCAGCACAGGAGCAGAGTTGCTGAATGAGGTAGAGAAGATGGGACAGGTGACAGGACTGGTCCCAGCCCAGTGAGGAATCAGCCTGGGCTTCAGTTTGTGCTCTTTACAGATGTTTTATAAGAGGCAAAATAAAATGTTTGTTTTATTTTGTAGACAGAACAGCAGCAATGAAGTTCGAGTGGCTTTAATGCTTAAAGAAAAAAGTAAAACTCAACCTGATATTAAGATCTTACAGTGCACTTTGAAACCTCTGAGCTGGTCTTGCATATGGAGGTTTTGCCAGGTGGCTGCACATGTATCTAGATACCGCTGTAGTTGAAATAATTTAGGACATTGCAAATGTGGATTGGTTGAAGTCTGTAACTTGCTTAAGCTTTCCCAGCTTGGCTGGTTGGGCTCTTACAGCACTTGAGTGCACCAAGAAGCTGAGCTACAGCTGGCTCAGAGCCTGGGATTAGACAAGCCATGTGTTCCTGCTCCAGAGGGTGAGGTGTTCTTAAGGCTGAGGAATTCAGGTTGCAGTAGTGTTTAACTAGATTATAGTACTGTCAACATGAATAGAGTCCACTGTCACTCTTCCATAGCTGGATTGGCTAAAATCCAGCAGATGCCGCTCCTGAGTACAGAATGGAAATGTTTGTGATGGTTTATTATAAAAATAAATCCGTGTGTACTTTTCTCTTGATCACAAACATATACTATAAGAAGAACCTTAAATGAGCTGGAATGCATTTAATTTACTCTTTCCTTTTTAAAAAAGCCCAGGGGCTTTGACTGGTGTGTGCTCTTGCAGGATGTGCCTGGTGCGGCTGAAGCAGGAGGGCCGCACAGGGAAGTACATGTGCCGCTACATCGTTCACTGCATGTGGGAGGATGTCGAACAGCGTGGGAAGGTGATGGGGGTAAGTCCTCTCTGGTGCTGTTAATCCTGATGATTCTCATCTTTCAGCTTTTTTTTTATTTAAATATTATAGAAAAATGTTTGGGAATCAACCTGGTTGATTGCTTTACTAGCATAAGCTGGTACCTGCAGCCCTCACTCCTGACCATTCAATCTCTCAGCTGCTGTATTGAGCCACTGACCTTGCTTCTGAAAGTGCATTGTGGCCTGGATAAAGGTATTGATTTGTCTGAAATTAATTCATTTCCTACATGATTTGCTATGTGATTGCAGAAATGGATGCTCTACAGCAGAATGAGGATAGGAATAAGCAGCTGGGGTAGGGAGGAATGTGACTGGTGCCATATCTGTAGCTACAACTTCAGAAATTCCAGCAGAGCTCAGAGTTTTCTCTGTATCTAAAGTGGTAAAAGGAAAGTTAATCAACAAGGGGTTCTTGTCAAGTTCCTGCACATGACTGTAACTAGTCCATAGTGTATTTTTCATTTCGGATTCTCAGTATACCTGACCTTTATCACAAAAAAAGAAAAAGAACATTCTAAGGAGAGAGTAGTTCCAAGGAGAGTTCCTTTGCAAGTTTGAAGGAAGAGAAACGTTGAATCATTCTGGCCTATTCTGAGGAAGGTTCTGTTAGTTAGTTGTAGTGGTAATTTCTATATTTAAAGTATGAAAATGTGTTTCTCTAACCTTGTGTTGGTGATTGCTTGAAGAAAAGGCATTGCAGAGGCAGTGGAAGTAGGTGACAGCAGACCTGATACAGGTGAGGCTGCCTGTGTTCAGGGCACTTTTGTGGGAGAACAGGGCTGGCGAAGATCTCCTGTGTTGTCAGAAAGGAAGAGAACTGTTAAGTGATTAAATAGATGTTTGTCTATGAATAAAATAAATTATGCGGTTAGACAAGTGACAGTTTTCATGTAGCAGTAATTTCTGGCGTTTTGTCACGCCTTAGTTGTCAGTTCTATTGGAGAAGCTGCCAGGGTGTTCCTGGTGGTGCCAGTCAAGGGAATTAACCAGTGAGTTGGGATTTGGGATGCGATCACATAAGTAATTCAAGAAATTTCTCTCTCATTCTTTATTTTGTATGTGGTTTTAGAAGGCTTTGGTTCTGGTATAACTTCAGTTCTTCCTTTAGCAGTAGGGTTTGTTCCTAGCTGTTGGGAATTCCATAGCTTTACTCTGTTACACGTTGCTTTTAAAGACAAGGCATCCTGTTAATCTTCTTTTGAATTAAGTCTAAATTCAAACATCTGAGATTTTTTTGCTATATTAATGTGCTTAGATAAATTCCATTGTGGGAATCTCCTCTTTCTGGTAGGGTGCTGTGAGTGAGCCTGACAAATCAGATGTACTGGAGAAAAAGACTGAATGAAAGAGCTTCTTCATTTTTGTATTTACACAATGCCTTCCATATCATACAGATGGTTGATTCTGCTTTCTCAAGGAACTATACACAGCTCAGATCTTTACTCTGGGTGTAAATTTAAGGTCCTTCTGGAAAAGCAAAAAACCCCCCAAACCCAAAACAAACCCCAGCCAAACGTGTCACCTTTCAAAGCAGCTGAAATTATCTGTCTGATTCCACGGAGAAAATGAACCTTTGAAACAGAAAATGGTTTGATCCTAATTTTGTCTTCCGTGAACAAAGTGCTGGCTTGTTGTTTTCTCTGCAGGGTTGGAAGCAGCAGACAGCAAAGAGGAGCAAAGCTGGCTGTTTGCTGCCCTTCCAAGCAATGCAGGGCTCCGGAGTGAAGAATGCTGCAGGTTAGGCCTGTGAGAGCTTTTCAGTAAACCTTAGGGGAAAAAAGATAGTGCTTACAGGCAGTTCTTTTTAAAGGGATGCACAGGGTTTCCATTTATGCAAACTAAACTATTCCATTGCTCCACAAAATTCCCTGAAGTGTAAAAAACCTATCAGTGTCTTTATATTTTCATCCAGTCTGTACCCTGAAATGTTTATAGATGCATTTTGCAGTAGCATGGTTCCTGTGTGATGCAAATGCGGGAAGCTCTGAAGTTTATGGAATGCAGTTCATTCCCTGCCTTGTCAGATTAGGCATCTGGTCAGTTTATCCTTGAATTTAAATTGTGCAGTCTTTATAGGAGTGACCCTGCAGTGGAATCTCTAGTGTGCTTAGCTTGCAGTACTGTGATACTTATAATACATCAGACTGTGGCCTGGTGCTAACACAGCCTTTATGTGGCCATAGCAGATGTTCAGAGTAAGAACCTGCACATTTCAGGGATTAATCTGCAAGGCAGTTACACCTGTGTGTGTATTTAGTAGAGCTGAGCTACACAGAGGCCCCTTGGTTTAATGAGCCTCATTGGGTGAGAAGTGAACTCCTGAGCAGGCACTGAGGGGGAAGTGAGAAAGAAGAGTGGACTCTCCTGGGGAAAAATTTGGAAATCAGGACTGTTCTCTTCACTGTAGTCCTAGTGAGGGCTTTCGTTATCTTGCAGTGGTTTGTTTTGTTGTTGTTTTTAATCTTTTCTTTATTCCTGATCTTTCAGTCATTATTCATGGTCAGTCCCCTGTAGAGACAGGCTGAGAAAGTTGGTGCTGTTGCGGCTGGAGGAGAGAAGGTTGTGTGGAGACCTCCCAGCACCTGTCCAGAATCTGAAGGGGCTACAGGGAAGCCAGAGAGAGGGACCTCTCCTCAGGAACTGCAGTAACAGAAGGGGAGATGGCTTCACATTGAAAGGGAGGGAATTTAGGTTAGATATGTGGAAGGAATTCTCCCCTGGAAGTGTCCAAGGCCAGCTTGGAAGGAGCTTGGAGCAACCTGGGATAGTGGAAGGTGTCCCTGTCGATGGCAGGGGGTATAATGGGATGAGCTTTGAGGTACCTTCAGCCCAAAATTTTTGAGATTTTGTTGAGATAAACAAACTTCTTGATCTCTTCTGGTAATATTTATTGTATGTTAGATGAAAATTATCTATGCACTGATGTTTGAAGATGTTACCAGTTCCCTTGCTCCTTATCACTGCTTTATTTTCCTTCATCAGTGCCAGTGATTCTGGCTTCATATCCCACTACACTCATACTCTTGCATGGGCAGTTCCTGTTTTTTCCATGCTTGTTCACCCTTCTCCACTCACCTTCCTTCCCTTCACAGAGCTGTACCCTGACTGAAGTCTTTCTCACTTCTCACCTTTAGCAAGTGCAAGTTTTGAGTGACCAATAAAGGGCAGTTTCCCAAGTGCTACATTCTTTTTAGTAATCTTGACCTCTTTATTCCTAATGATTTTTTTAAACTGAAGCTGAGGTAATGACAGAGGATTTGTGACCTGATGGAGGCATATGTGTAACAGCAATTTATTTGCAAGTAATGTGGTCCTGCAATCAATAAATATCCTGCCTCCAAAAGAAGGTGGTCAAATGGTCAATCTACTATCAAGAATAGTAGATTAAAAAAAAGATAACATTCCATGTTCCTGTGTCAATGCTTTTAAACTTCAGAATCTGAGTCTTTCTCAGAAGTAGGGTAGATGAAAAGAAACTTTACTGAATACGTCCAGAGAACTAAATTATCATCTGCACAGATCCTAGGAGGTTAGGAAATTCCATTCTTTGCCTTTTCTCTCATGCAATGTATTAGAGGTCAAGATTTAACTATGATTCCTGTATTGTGGCGCAAGTGACAGAGCACCTGGGTGGAATTGCTGGCTGCATGCCATTAGTTTAACTTGCTGACATACTAAGTTGCAGTTCTTTAGCTTGCTTTCAATCTAGCAACAATGCCAGCACTTGATGCAGAAAATGGACACTATATTCCTGAAGCGATACTGATGGTTTATTGAAATGTGCCATTTGCTCTTAACTGGTTCATTGGAACTGAAAGGGGTAGAATGTAAAGCATTTTAACTGCAAATTTACATCATCTCCAGCTCCAAATGGAGTTTGTATTTTTTCAAAACTTGGTTGTTAAAACTGCTGAGGTCTAAATCTCTGCTACAAAGTTTTGGGACCTGTTAGTCTGAGCTCCTTCAGCACTCCTGAATGTCGGCAAGAGTCAGAAACCCAAACTTGACACAGCTGTAAAAACACACTGAGAGTCTGTGGCCTCAGCAAATTCTACTGGTGCAGGCATATTTCAGATATAAATTCTACTCTGCTGTCCCTAGTACTAATGAAGTCAGTCTCTTTTGGTGGGTTTGCAGCCAGGTGTGTCCAGTTCTGTGGCTAACCAGTGCTCTTTACTTAATTTTTCCACTAGTGACATTTCTATCAAACTTTAAAAACAAACAGAAAAATTGGCTTGATGCAATGGCTCCAAGTGTTAATAGTAACATTAGGCTGGGTAAAAGACTTCCTTTGGATCCTGCTTTGCCAGAGATCTCCACCTCGTGGCTTGCAGGGAATAGATTTATACTGTGCAAGCTGGCAGCTGCCTCATCAGTTTGGAAAGGGCTGGTGTCAGGACTAGACATTGCTGCTGTTTTCTCCTTAAGGGAGTTCTGGAGCCACCTGAGAATTAACGTGACTGATCTCAGTATTGTGCTTTAGTAACTGTGTGGATTTAAAAGTTGTTATAAAAGTTTGTTTTAATACCCTTTGATGAAGCTGCAAAATTGATAGGAAGGACATGTAGCTGTTCCCTGGAACAGGATTTCAGTTGATAACAGGACAAGAGATACGAGGGTTAAATAAATAAATTATAGACTTTCAACCACTCAAAAAATCCCAAACTGAAAAAAAACCAACACTCCTCCCTCCTCCAAGCACCCCACACTAATGCTTTTGGGTGCAAATCCTGTGGTGTCTCAGGAAGATCTATCAGGCTTTATTCTAACACTTGTAACTGGTTATAGGCTCACTTTACCTGCCTTGCTCGTGTATGTTGTGGTAGGATTCTGCTGCTGAAATGAATTAAAGTTGTTTTCAGTGCAAAATGACAATTTATTTTATAATGAATAAATGTTCTAAAAGCTGCCAATTCATTTTATAATGAATAAATGTTCTAAAAGAGATAGGACTAGGAGGGGCTGTCCAGTCCAGTTTACCAAACCTGTTTTAATTCATCATAATCTCACTTTCCTGTTTTCCCACCAGACCACTTAGACTCCTACCCTCTTTTTTTTCCAGGAACACATCTAGGTGTCTTTTGGATTCGTTCATTGACTCTGCTGTGTGTAGCACAATACAGCCTTTGTTACACTTTTAGCTGGAGCTGTTTATACCCAGTTACCCATAATTTGCTCTCAGTTACACTCATGTACATCTGAAGTAACAGCATCAGAATCAATACATGTAACTGAGAGCTGAAATTGGCTCTGGGAACTTGAACACCATTTTCTGTCTTGATACTCTTTCCACAATTGGAAAATTTCAGTTGATTAAAAATGCCAATTTACCTTACAGGAGCTACAGAATTTCCTAAAATCAGTTTAATTCTGTTTAAGTTATTCTTCCTATGGAGAACAAAAAGTTTGACCCTTGTAACTACAGACTCAGAAGGCATGGTCGGGGTGAGACCAGCAAGTTGTAGAATGGCTTTAGAGGATGAGAAGACAGGGTGTAAAATGGATACAATTTTAAAATAGAACTTGATCTTTGTATGAATTGAAATGGGAAGCTGCTGGACTGAGATTTTCAGGGGTCTCTCTCCAGGCCTACTTCTAAAATCTGATGGGAAGTCACGGAGTCAGTTTTGGATGCACAGAAGTGAAACTACATTTTTGGGAGAGAATGGGGCAGAAGGAAAGTGGGTGCAGTATTTTGGGGCTGGAGTGGGGAGTGGGATGAAGGGAATGTGCTGAAGTAAAACATTGCAGAGAAGGTACTGACTTTGTTGAGGAAATGGACTGGGATATGAGACAGAGGATAGTGTTCAGTACAGTTTAAAAAGTTTTGAAAAACCTATAGAACTAAAGAAGAGAAGCTTGAGTTTTAAATTATCTATGTATATTTTGAAATGCTCTACTAGGACATTTTAAGGAGAAAAATGTTACGATTTTTGATGACCACTTGGAATATATAAAATTTCACCAGTTTCTAGTGTTCCCTTTAAAAAAACCAAAGAAACAAAACTCTTGCCAAAGTAGTGAGATCCAAAATTGCTCTGTACTTTTTGTGAGGTTTTTTAATAAGATACCAGATATTGTATGATTAGTTTTACCTGAAGTTATTGTTTCAAGAACATCACAAAAAAAAAAAAAAAAGTTAATCAACCCTTGATCTTTTCTCAAAGAGCTTGAAAGTTCACATTGAATTTCCAGTACTTTGTCATTTCATAATGAATAATAATAGGTGCTTTTCCAGAGGAAATTCAGTAAATTTGATTCTGGAAATCTTAATAATTTAAATATGTAGGATAGTGCACACCTTGAATTATCTCAACTGTGATGATGTCTGGAACAAACTGTAATGATGCAAATAGAGCTTTACTTGAAGCTTTGAAATATGGGTCTCTTTCTCAGGTTGTTTGTGATGTAGTTGTTCTAGAGACAACATCTGTGGAACCAACACACCGGGTGAAATGTTTGGGCCATGCCGAGGTACCTGGTATTGAAATCAAGATATTATAAAAGCTTGGGTTCTTTTCAGCTGGCCTGCCCCAGTTTTCTGGCATAAAGAAATCAATTCTGGCACAAAAAAATCAATTTAAATTTCCCAGATGTCTTGGATCCTGTTACTGTAAGGTGGTGTTGTTGGCCTGTTCTGTGCCTTGCTTGAGTGCCTGCAGGAATTACACTGGAAGCTCCTTTGTGGCACTTTTTCTAGAGATACCTTTTTTTCAGTATTATGTATTTTTCAATATTATATTACTCTATGTTCATTATAAAGGGAAAGGTTCTTCCCCCAGAATGTGCTTTTAAGTTCTTTCATAAAAACAGAAATAATACCAAGACCAGAGTCTTTTCTAACCCAAACCAAATAAACCATTGAGAGCTTCTCTGTTCTTCCCATATTTTTTAATCACATTGTTGCTTGTGCTTTTCTCTCCAGATAGAAAGTCACTGATATCTTGAGTCTTGTATTTTCTTGTTAGAGCTTGGTTTATTTTTTGCTTCCATTTTCTGAGTTCTTTGGCCCATTTTATCCATTTACAGAACTGGCAGCTCTCTGAAACTTTGTGGGTGATTTTTGTTTGTTTGTTTGTTTTGTTTTTGGTTGGTTGGTTTTAGTTTTGGGTTTTTTTGACAGCTTTTGCTAACTGCTCCCACAGGAGAGCAAAAAATAATGATCAGGAAGTGCAAGTGCAATCCCTGCAGTAAACCCAGTGCCTGCTTCCACACTTGCTGGCTCCTCTGATTTCTTTTACAACCCTAATAAAGCAACAGCATAGGATACTTCTGTACACATCTAGGGAAACCAAGGTGCTTTTCTGTTTTCCGTTCTGGTCTGGGAATCTCAGTGGATTCTGCTCCTTTTTCTGTCCTCAGTCTTTCTCTTCTCTTTCTGGTCTTACATAGCACTTGCTTAATCTCTATTAATTAGTTAATTACCATTACACTTCTGTAAGAGCTTGAATGTTTTTATTTCATTCAAAGGTCAGGAAATAATGCCAAAGCTTAAAATACCCACGTATCTAATTTTGGAGATCTCTCTTTGTTGATAGCAAAGTGTTCATTTGTGTTGATTTTCAAGTTTGTCAGGAGGCCTTGACGCCAGGAGAATAAGTGCACATAAAAGAGACAATTTTATGATTGTGATGTTGTGGATGGGAGGTGAGGTCAGTACAGTCTTTGTCAATGTGAAACGAGCAACACTGGTCTGAATGGATTTTCACAGGGCTTGGGGATCCAGAAGGATCTAGCAGGGAACAGAAGGGGCAGAGCTGTGGGTGAGCAGGGGTTTTAGGGGGTGTCCCCTGAGCTTTGGAGTCATCTGTCTCATTGATGCTGAGTACCAGCAATTCTGTTTGGAGATGCTGCTTCAATAATTCATTTTTTAGAAGTGGGGAAGTGGCAGAGCCTCTGTAGTTGGTGGAAATAACAGGACTAAAGCCCCAGAGGACAAAGCCAGGTACCAAGAGCTTAAAAACAATGTGTCTCCTTGAAAGCGTCCTAAATTTACCCTTTTTTATTTCCCGTTTTATTATGTTCTTGCAAGAGGGAAGATAGCCCATATATAGGTTTAATCCATGTTATTCAGGAAACTGTGTAAGGAAGATTTTGGCTTCTTAAAATCCTTGCTCATGCTTTTAGGATCTTCTGGAAGTTTATTTATTCACAGCAGCATAGAGTTTGAATGAAATGTAGAAGTAAGATGGAAAACTCACAATATCTTACCAAGCAGCATTTGTATGGTTCACTTTCCTCCCTTGTCTTTTACTTGAGGGCAGAACTGGGGTAGAGAAATAATTTTTGTTCTCTTCTGAAAGGTTACAGTAATAAAGAAACTCTTGTTAACATCAGAGTATATGGCAGGCAGGAGTTTTCACAGTCTGGCATTGTTTATTTTACCAGCAATTTGGAACCTTCTGCACTCTTAAAATATTGGCAAGAAAATATTTAACTGTTAACTGTTCCGTGGCCTGTGTGTGTTTGAAGCCCTGGGGAGGAGGAATGCTTGGGGAAATCGGGTTTTTCTCAGCTTATGATTGAAACCAGAAGGTGCAGAATATTGGTAGAAGGTGAAAGCAATGTGACTTCAAATTAGAATTTTACCCAAATGTGGAACTGATGGGAGAATGTCAAACAGGTCACGTATGAGCAGGGCCCTGCTAGAAGAGCCAGTAGAGGCTGATGGAGCAAACACAAATCAGCCAGTCTGCCAGGCACTACAGAAATTAATTTGGAAAGGTGATAGTAATTGTGAGTATTTGCATTTATCCTGGCCTCTGTCACTGGATAAAGATTGTAGCAGTAAGGATTAGTCTGGTGAATTGCTGACTAATTGTAAGGACAATAGCAATTGTCACTCAATTTGAAATGAAATAAACTTTTTTTTGGACAGTTTCTTTAGGAGAGGAGATGGCTGCCTTGCTGTTCCCCTCCAACAGAAGCTTGTTCTGGTCCCAAATTCTGGAGAAAGAATGTTTTTTTGTGTTCTTACTATTTTTCCCCTAGGGGAGGATGACCTATAGGGTATGAGCAGGATCATTCTTGCTCATATTACTACATAAAATGTACCCTCTTCCCATGAGGGTATTAAAGGTTATGGTAAAGGGAGCAGGGTTTTTAATAGCACTAGCACTTTTCAGGTGAAATTCCTGCCAAGTCAGCAAAGTAACCTGATGTCTGGTGTCCAGGATCATCTAATGAGCTGTGCCTGTGCTGCTGGAAGTCAGGGCAGGAAAGAGCAGAGACCCAGACAGGAGAGATACCACCCAATATCTGCAAAGGTCAGCAAAAATGGATGAAGCTGAACATGCTCAGAGGTTGTGCTCCTGTCGGATGAAGATCCAGTGTGTGCTGTGGCTGCCAATGACCAGAGATACTTGGGATAAAGGCTAAGAAACAGAGCTTTTGGTCAGTTCCTTCTGGTACATTCTCCTGGTATTCACTAATGAGTAACTCGAGAGCTGCACGGGGACCGCCGGTTCAGGATCACTGACAGAAATCCTCCAGGAATGTGCAGTCCTTTGTTACCTCTTCCATATATTTTGCTCTTCAATGCCCTGTGACAATGACTTCTGCCACTTAAATGCATTGCATGAGAAAACACATAAATGTTAAAATATTATTTGGACATTTCATTAGATTATTTTCTACTTACCTGCTTGATACCACTCATGATTTTACCTCTCCACCATCTTCTTCCTCATTTCATCCTGAAAAGTTTCCTGAGTGTTTCCTCATACGTCTTCTCATGTCTTCATGGTCTTTTCTGTGTGTTTTCTACTACTTTTAGATCTGTTCAGAGATTAAAAGGTAACAATTATGTGCAGCATTTTATACACAGTACATTATGGATTTATGCAGAATAGAGTTCTTCTCTTGGTTTATATTCTTTTCATAATAATTCCTAACATTTATTCATCTTTTTCTTCACTATTGAATTGTTGAACTTATTTTTTCCCTCTTAAAGATCCATCTTCAAACTGTAGCTGCTGAACGTGTGCATGTTGTTAAATAGGTTTTATGGAATTTTTTCCTTAACACCTACTACTAGTACCTTTATCAGCATTGAATATCACTGGTCATTATTATCTGTGATTTTTATTTTCATTTACTGTATTTTCTACTAATTTGTACTTACTGTTTCTGCTGAAAGACTTTTCAGAATGGATGCCACGTTTCCTGTCTCTGCACCCTGTAATGTTAGCTAAGATGTTTCGTTTACTTTAGTACTTTATAATCCCTGGAATTTTGTTGCTCTTGACCTTTATTAAGTTATCTGGAGCCTTTCTCTATGGGTGGATTATATCACCTGGAATATGGACTGGGAGTGTCTAAAGCCAGAGTGGACAGGGCTTGGAGCAACCTGGTCTGGTGGAAGGTGTCCCTCCTCATGACAGGGATTAGAAATGGATGGGCTTGAAGGTCTCTTCCAACACAGATTATTCTGGGATCATTCTCTGACTCTCAAAATCCTGAATGCTGTGCGAAGGTGATGGAGCAGTGAGTATTCCCTGCCTGATCTGTGGAAAGACTGGGCCAGCAGAGGAAGCCAGCAGAAGCCAGTTTCAGGGGTAACCCACCAGAGGAGATGGATCTCTTTGGGGTAGAAGACCAGGGTGCTTCTTGCTGAAGCACATGGTGAGTGCAGAAAATTCCTTGGACAAGCTGCTAGACATAGAGACCTCTTCTGGAGGTTACTCTCTAAACAAATAGCAGGAGTTGGGAGGTATTTTTAGCTGAGATTGGTTGGGAGAATCCTTGGAGAAAGTATATATCAACCTTTGTAGGGTTTGGCCTTTTCCCAGGGATTCTGGCTGCTGTTGAAGGCAGGATACCCTGATAAGTGGCCCCTTGGTCTGATCAGTGTTCCTGCTGTGTGACACTTTGACAGTCCCTAAGATTTGTCTCAGTGAGGAGCTGGAGTTTTTACAGGATCTCTGTGAGTGCTCATGGTGCATATTTACCGTAATGATTTATCTACCTTTACTACTGTCTTCTCCGAGTGCTTCTTTCAAACTTGGTTCTGAAATTTCCTTTATCAGTTTATTAGGCTGAATTCCTGATTCAGGCTTGTTCAGAAACACATTGATGATTAGCTTTTAGGCTTTTAGCAACTAGTTTTTTCAAGAGGCATTACAGGAAAGTCTCTTGACAATTGCTCACCTTACAGAGAATCAACACAACTTTACAAAGCACAGCAATTCAACTTCTTTTCCCTGATCTTTTCTTGAGAGGTTTGTCAGTGAGCTCTGCCA
Source organism: Zosterops lateralis (assembly GCF_965231275.1). Taxonomy (NCBI): domain Eukaryota; kingdom Metazoa; phylum Chordata; class Aves; order Passeriformes; family Zosteropidae; genus Zosterops; species Zosterops lateralis. Next base: position 13,962,512 of record NC_139776.1, read on the forward strand.
GCCATGTTCTGCAGGGAAGCAGGAATTTGGAATAAGCCATTAAATGCAGTTCAGATTTTACTGTGATTTCCTCTGCATCTGTAACTGTTACCGTGGCAGAGCTTCCAAATCAATAAACCACAAGATAGGAATAAACCTCATTTTCTGGACAGCAGAAAGATAGGGGTGAGCATCTGCTTTTGCTGAAAGATGTAGGTAATGTTGTAAAACTTACTTTTCTGTGTCTTTCTTGGAATAAACTTGCTCTGAGGAGCCTTATTGATGATTGAACAATCATCAGTTGTGAAGGTAGAGCATGCACAATTTTTTCCATTAACATGTTGGTTTTATGGATTGAAGATTTTGGCAGGAGCTGGTTCTGCTATAATTCAACATTTAGCTTTTGTCTAGGTTAAAAGAATATTGGAGTAGGTTATCACTGAATACTGAAGAAGGCTTTAAAGATTGTTCTCCGAAGTTAATGATTATGGAGGCATATTGCAAAATTACTTAAATTTTTAAAAATAAGAGAATTTATCTGAAGAGTTAATATTTAAAGCATACAGGACTCAAGCTGTGGCTAATTACAAGCAGTGATCTGCTTTCCAGATAAAGTAGCAGAGCAGTTTAAAAAAGAGCTCAAAAATTGAAGATTGGAAAAATAATTTCTTCAATATCTTTGTTGTTTCACAAGTATGTGCCTGAAGGAATTGGTCATTGTGGCCCCTTGCTACAGAAATCTTCCTAATATTTTTTTTAATTTAATCTTTCTTATCCTAGCTACAGTCTCAGTCATGTCAAAGTTACTGTCCTGCAAGCAGTAGTGATGTTACAGGATGTCCGTTTAATGTCATGTGTGTTGTAACACAGTGTTTTGAGTAAGCATTCAAAAAGCCCATATATAAATGCTTATATATTATTTATAAATAAGATAAACCATATTAAAAAAAAACCTAATTCTGTCCAATTGCAACTTGAGAGAAGGGACATAAAAAAGCCTAAATATTACTGCAGTGACATTTTATACCGTGAAAGGTTGGTCCTGTATCTCCTTCAGGAACTCTTGCTGATATTCCTGCTCCAGCAGTCAGAAGTGAGAGTGGTTGATGTTTATGGCAGTGGGGCTGCAGAAGTCCCCAGAGTGGACTCAGCCATGACAAGATGAGTGTACTCAGACTTGTGAAACTTGTTTTGCACAAGGGATGGATTAACTTTTACTGTATCAGAATAAACCACTACTTTGCTGTTGCAACTTCGACCCCTCCAGGAGTGTGCTGCTGGTGAGGTGTGACAGTGCACCTGGAATAGGTCAGTCCTGGTTTGAAAAGGTGACTGTGCTGACACATCCATTGTGTACAGGTACAGGACCAAACACATTGTACAGAGAGGCTATTTATTCTAGCAGGAATGGTATAATGAGAATGAGGGGGTGGAAACCCAAGCCAGAAAATTCAAATATGAAATGAGATACACATGTTGAACTGTGAGAGGTGATATGCTTTAGCCAAACACAACCTAGTGAGCTTAGTACAGGGGGAACTCGGTGAAATGTAATGGTCTGTGATATGCAGAGGGTCAGGTTCTATGATCTAATCATTTCTTCTGGCTGAAATCTCTTTATAAAAAAGTCTAGTTCAAGCATAACTTACAGCCTAAAGAGAGGAATTGCTGCCTGGAATTCAATGACTAGTGCTTGTATGAAGCAGTTAGAAGTGCCCCTTCTGGCTTTATAGTCTATGGAAGGATTAATGTGTTAAAGTAGCTTAAGGGTGCAACACGTGCTGGCAAAAGCTGAAGCAGAAAGAAACTCCTGTTGCAGTGCTCTCAGACAGTGCAGCCCATGTCCATCCCAGCTGGGGCAGTGCTGGCAGGACCCAGCTGTGCAGTGACACTGCCAGGGATCCCATGTCCTGCTCTGAGGGGATGGGCTACACCTTGGCACCCATCCGAGGGGATGGGCTTGTCCCTAGGCTGGTGGCTCTCAGGTGGCAGAACACATGAGAGCCCATGGAATTGTTAAGATTAGTAAACACCATTCAGATCATCTAGTCACCATCAGTCAAATGCAGCACCTCCTCCATGTTCACCATTAAACCACGTCCTCAACTGCCACATCCACGTGTTTTTTGAACCAGAGATGGTGACTCCACCACTACCCTGGGCTGCCTGTGCCAATGTTTTAAAAGTCTTTCTGTTGTTTCTTTTCCTTCATGTCCAATCTAAACCGCTCCTGGCACAACTTGAGGCTGTTCCTCTTGCCCTGTCATTTGTTACCCTCCAGTCTGCGCACCCTGATCCTACTCTGCACCGTGAGCCAAAGCAGGTGGGGAGGAGGAGGAGATTCATTACCAGAGGAGGCTCTTGGTCCATCACAGGACACTGATATGGACTGATTCTAGAGCAGCATTCACTTTAAATACCATGTCCACATGTTAGGTGTTTTGCTACATGTCCAGCAGTACAGGAGAGCACTGTGCTCTTACTTCCTTAGAAATCTTCTTAGAACACAAAACCTTCTGTGAGATGTGTCTGCTGCACGTGGCTGTTGGATGATGCACATGAACTCCTTGAGGCTGAAGATGGTTTATTCACTGTGACGTGGGAAATCCAGCAGCTGCTTGCTGCAGTTGTCCCACAGGCAGAACGTGGACTCATGGAGCCTTTCAGGGAACAGATGTGACCTGTAGCAGGAAGATAATGCTAGCTGTACATTTCCTTGTTTCAGACGTCTTGTAAAGATGAGATGTGTACCGAAAATGGGTTCCTTGTTTTGAGCTAACACAGTCCTGTGTCACTCAGCACATAAATCTGTCCAGTGACAGCTCTGCACTGGGCTGTTCCAAGGAAGGCAAAGGGGTAAAGTCCCAAGAAGAGCTCCAGATGTTACTGATTTTTTTCCTTGTTACTAGCAATTACTCACTTGGAATTCTCTAGCAGTTTTTCTTCTTTATAACAAACTGTGGAAGAGTCAGCAGAATCATGACAAACCAGATCCTGAAACTGGCTAGTGGTAAGAACTTGTACAAGCTTCGAAAGAGGAAACACTTCCAGCAAACACTGCTTTGGATTTGATCATTTTTCTTGCTTTATAAAGAAGGATTTTTTCCTTCAGTATTAGTACTTGACTGATGCCAGTTGTATTCTTCAGAAACTGTAGTATTCCTTTAAATATAATTTCATTGCCTAAGATACAGCTCCATCCCCAAACTCAGATTTTATATCTGAAACTGTCTTTTAAGGTGTATTTATTACCATGTTGGTTTAACTTGGTCATCTCCTTCTTCAATCTGTTTCTTGCTAACTTAAAGCTGCTGCACTTTGGTTGTAGTAGGGAAAGCTGCTTCCCCAGGGATGTATAGTCCAGGACTTGTCTCTGTAATGGGACTATTTGTTTTCTTTGCCCCTTGCAGTTGCCTGCTGTAACATTTGTAGTATGTGTTAAGTAATCCTTGAGGTAACATTTTTATTATGTCATAAAAAGTGCGTGGCAAATATATAATAACTCATGGAATTTGTTTGTTTAAAATGGAAGGATAATTTATTGAGTGTGTTACATGAGACCTGCTCCCCCTTATTAGAGCTGTAGAAGTGCAGCTTATTTAGAAGTATGTTCTATTGAGAAAAACCACGATCTCTGACATGCATAGAAGGTTTGAGCATGGTTGGGTAGAAATGACATCATAGTTTATATACTCAATAAAAATTTAATTAAGTCATTACAGAAGTTGCAGTCATCATTTAACCCTCTGATTTCTTATGTTTAGTTCTTTTTTTAAACATTCAGTAATAACCAGTCTCCAAATCTTGATAGCCTATAAAATATCTGCATGAATTTTAATAGCTTATATTAATGGAAAAATATGAGTAACTGACATAAAAGGAATTTTCCTTGTGTTTGCACTATGTGCATTGCTATAAAAATCAACAGATGAAAAAAGACAGTGGTTTAAGAGAAGAGTATATGGACTGGAAATTTGTTCACTTGGCAGAAACTAACTCATATTTTGATAAAAAAGCTGTTGTGTATTTGCCAAGGTGAATACTTGTAAGGATATTGAGAGAGAATTCAGGACAAGGGGTTCCCAATGTGGTGGGTGTGATGGGCTGGTGTCTCTGGTGTGTAAATCCTGTCTCTGCAAAGTGCAGTGTCACACCTGAGTGTCTGCTGGTGTGCAGGGCTGATGGGCCTTGTCATTTGTACTTCTGGAGCATGTGAGAGCTGTAGAAAAGAAATTCTTTGTGTCTCTTGGATCCCTCATGGGAATCAGTACAAAGAAGAGGCTTTACCAAAGCGTAGCTGGGCCCTTGGGAGAGAGACTGCATCACTTTGTTGGTAGAGGTAACAAGTAGAGGCAAGAGGGACAGACAGTGTGGATGAGGGAGATGCACAGAAGGCATTTCAGCCATCCCTCTGCACCCAGCAGTTGGTCCAGTCCCATTTTAAGCTCACATGGGGTCAGTTCTCAGGCCAACGGGTGGCTTAGGCCAACCCAGCAAATACTTAAGCAGTTATTAAATTTAGTTAAAGGTCAGTGTGGAACTTGGACTGAGTCACACTTAGAGCATGGGGGAAGTTGCTGTGTCATCACAGACTCTGAAAGAGGTTTAATCATAGTCAAAAACTTGTGAGTCTGAGCTGCTAGAGATGCTGGAGAGGCAGAATTCATGTTCTTGCTGGCTGAGAGTCAGTCTGGGCAGTACATGAGGAGCAGTGGCAGAGTGGTGTCTCTGTCTTTAGCATTCCAGTACTTCCACTGTAGTAGCACATCCAGCCCTGCAGTCCGTGCTTTGGGCAGAAAAAAAAAGTTGAAAACCCTTGGAGTTTCCACAGATGAATGAAGGTCTGAAATAGCTGCTCAATAGTGAAGCTACAGAGGGGTCTCTCTGCTCTTGGGCTGTGCTGCCACTGCAAGAGCAGCCTTTCTTCACACTCCCCCAGCGGCATTTTCTCTCCATTCCTGCAGCTGGTGGCAGAGCTGTTGGCTGGGATGTTCCTGGCAGTTGTGTGTTGAGTAACACCAACCTCAGAATTAAAGGAGCTGTGTCATGGGGGGTTTACAGAGAGACTGACTTTTGTTTGCAGCCAAATATCAGTGGGGTGGGCTGGGGCACTGGTGGTTCTTTGTCCACTCACAGTGAAACTGGGAGTATTTTATCCTCTTCTCTTCCTTAGAGCCTGTACTAATGGTTTTCTGGTTTGTTTGCAGATTAATTCTACTGTTCTAAAAGAAGACTTGAAAAGGATGGTAGAAAATTTCTATGCAGCTCTGTTTGGATACGATGAGGTAAGAAGGCTGTTTTCAGGGAATGTACAAATAGACCATCTAATTCCTGAACACAGAGTAGTCCAGATGAGTAAAACATTCACTGTCCATTTCTTTGAAGAAATCTTGCGTTAGGGAAGCAGTCTTGAATCAAAGTTCTTAGAAGAAAACAGCACAGATTGTATGTGTTTGAACCATGGGGTATGGAAGGTAGGGTGTTCTTTGTGCTACTTCACTATCCCTTCTTGGCCACCACTAAATCATTTCCTCCCTCTGAATCCTGTTGTACTCAGCTGTACTTTGAAAGCAAAGAGAGGATTTATAGAGTATTTATAGGGAGTCTATGCGAGAATATTTATAAGGATTGCCTAATAATACAGAGAGGCAAAAGCACCACTCTGCACAAGTGTCTGCAGGACTTCCAAGAGGAAAATACAATTACATATTTTTTTTTTCTCTAGTGAGTGTTGCTTTTCAGGTGCTCTTATTCACATTGTGATATTTTTTTGCACAGTGATTTGCATTATTAATATATTGTAAGTGTAACTTCATAGAATTGTGGACAGTGTTACACATGCAAGGTGTAATCTAGTTTTAAGTATAGCCAGGATGTGTCTGCTGGTGCTTTGTTGACACTCTTTTTGGAAAGATAATGCTGCTTTGATTAAAGACAGATGTTGACTTTTTTTTTTTTAACTGAATGTTTTAAAGTCTTTTGCCTCTAGTAAATGTGTCAGCAGAAGACAGGAGTTATGAGCCTGTTGTGATAACACCACATAATCTAAAAAGACAATAAAAGCTCAAGACAATTTGGACAAATAACATTAGTTGGATGTTGTTCTTGTATAAACCAAAGCTAATATTAGATTTAACTGGAAAAATCTAGATAGTTCTTGATGAGTAGGATTTCTCTCTCATTTATAATGAAAACTAAAAAAGTAAAGAAAAATAGCAAACTCCAGACTACAGTTCTAAAACATTGGATTAAATATCCTTTAATTTTTCTTTTTAAAGTGTCAGAGCTTCACACATTCCCACGGGGTGGTGCTGCCTTCTCTGTAAGATCACCATTTTTATGGTAAAGATTTCATAACACAGAAATGCAGTTATCAGCTGCGACGTTAGGAATACCCGGACCCAGGTTTTTTCCAAATTAACTTGCCAGAAAATTGGTTACAGGCTGCTCTGTAAATTAATTTAAGACCAGGTCTGTTTTTCCATTCTGGGAAAGAGTGATGTTGCTGCCTTTCCATGTGCAGAGCCCATGGCAGCTGTGGGCTCTGGGACAGGTGCCGTGGCCAGGGGCCAAGTACACAAATGGAGGTGTCTTGTTTTCAGACCTTCTTCACATGCAGTTTTTAATCCCCCTCTGTACTTCCCTTTAGGGAATCTTGTCTGATGATCATGTTCTGGCAGCAGCTCTTTGGAGGAACCTTTTTAACAGGAACTGTGATGACCCTCGGCACTTGGAGCTGCTCGTGGAGTACGTGCGCAAACAGGTACGGCCCACTCAGCCTCTGCTTCAGGATGGGGAGTGCTTTCTTTTATTGCTTGCATGTGTAGCTCACTTCTCAGAAATAAATCTGATTTTAATATTCAGTAATCATTTTTAAGGAGAAGGTAAAAATCTGAAAACTGGATGGTATTTATTATAGAGTCCTGGAATGTCCTAAGCTGGATGGGACCCTCAAGGACCACCCAGCCCAGCTCCTGTCCCTGCACAGACACCCCAACAACCCCACCCTGGGCATCCCTGGCAGAGCTGTCCAAAGGCTTCTGGAGCTCTGGCAGCCTTGGGGCCATGCCCATTCCCTGGGGAGGCTGGGCAGTGCCAGCACCCTTTGGGGGAAGAACCTTTCCCTGAAATCCAGCCTGACCCTCCCCTGGCACTGCTCCAGCTGTTCCCCCAGGTCCTGTCCCTGGTCACCAGAGAGAACAGATCATTATTGCAGTTTGATGACAAACGGCTGCAGAGGAATAAATAGATTTTTGAAAGCAATCCTGCTCACCTATTTCTGGACCTGTGCTATGGAGGGACTTGACAAAATGTGCCAGAAATAGGCTGCAACTTGTAGAATTGTTAGCAATGTTAGAGAGTTGGAGTTCTCATAGTGAAATAGCACATAGAACTTGAAAGTCTCTTGGTGACCTTTGAGAAAAAGAAACAGATGGGTTTGTTTTCCAGAGTTATTTCTGTTTCTTTCAGTTCTGGAGGAGACAACACTGAGTAGTGTTTGTCCTCACAGCCCTGAGGAGATTTGTGAACCAGATCTCTAGAAAATGTTGGTGGGATAAAGTCTGTGTGAGCACCAAAGAAAAGGGGTGAGAGAGGTTATGGAGGAAAAGTGGAGGGTGTTGGACAGGAAATTGAAGGCCAGAACTTTCACAACATCATTCTCTGTTATGTTTCCAGTACCATATTCAGGATCAGATAGAGGTATGGAGAGACAGTACTTGTGTGTGAGTCAAAAATGGGAAATAAAGGGCTGAGCTTCCTAAGGACACTCAGGGAATGCCAGAGAGTTCTTGGGAGGGACTGGCTTAATTAAATACTGAAGGTTGCTGATGTTCACGGGTGAAGCTGTAGGAAAGTTTGCTGGGGACAAACACATATAAAAAGTATGTAATTTAGGATCATTTCTTGACAGATGGGGAATTTGTTGCACTTGTGGATATTCAAGCAAAGGATAGGTCTTAAGTAATCAGCAATTGAATAGGAAAGAGTGGATAGGAAGATGTGGCGCACTGGGGAGGAATGAGCAGATGTTCTGTGCAGATAGGTCATTCCTGCAGACAAGTGGTGCACTTGAGGAAAACATTCCCAGCTTTACATAGGTACCAGTGAGCTCTGGATTTTACCACACAGGAATGAGGCCTTGAGATTACAGCTGTATTACCAAAATGTCAGCTCAGCACTCCATAGTGTTTAAAAAAATGTAAAACATATGTTCAAGCCACTAGAGAAGAAATGAAGGAAAAAATATTGATGTGGTGCCAGTTTTACATCTCTGGTACCATTGTGAGCTGGAATAATGTGTTTGGTTCGGGTGCTCACCACCAGGACGGATAAAACATAACTGAAGAAGGCTCAAAGAGGAGCACTAAGGGTGACGTGAAACTGCTCCTTTATTAGCAATGAGTAGAATCCCCTGCCCAAAAAGGAACAGGAGAAAAAAATGGGAGACATCTCTGGGAAATCCTGAAGGCAGTGTGAAAGATGAGCAGTGAAATGGGTTCAGGGCCACAGGCATGTGTGGACAGAACGTTGCCACAGTTGGCTGGGGTGCTGCAATTGCACGTGGGTTCCAAAGTCACTGGCAACATTTATAGAAAAAAAGTTTGCCCAGGACTTTTTATTTCACAGCCACTTCAGCCTCAAAATCCATGAATGAACAGATTTTGAGAGGGAGGGAAAAGGAACAAGGAAAAGAGCATTGTGTGCTGTGTTTAACTCCTCCTGGTGAAGCTGCGGGTGGTGACTGTCAGGAACAGGGTATTGTGCTTAGGTGGCTTTCCAGTGGGACCCTCTGTGGCCATGGGTGCATTCACTCCCCTGTTGAGAAACTCCTTGTCCAATTATCCTTTGTTTCCAGTAACATTGTGTACCAGGTTGTCCCCACAGTTTCTTGTGGATCCTGTCTTTAACAGTGGCAGCTTTGCGTGGCTCCTCTTTGCCCTGTTGCCAAGGCTTCAGAGGAGGCATTAGCTGAGGCATCAGTGACGCAAGTAACTCCAGGAGATCTGCAGATCCTTATCCTGGCCTTGCCATGATGCTTCACAGTTGGAAGTGACGTTTTAGGTCTACCTCACACAAATGGCAGAATAGGCTGAAATCTCCCTGTTGTGCTTGCTTTTTGGAAAGACAGGTGTTTGTGTAGCTGCTGAGGGAGCTGGCTGGGCACGGAGACACGTGGCAATGACTTGCTGTGCTTGCAGGTGCAGCACCTGGACGCCCTGAGCGGGGAGGACCTGCTGCTGACGGGCGAGGTGAGCTGGCGGCCGCTGGTGGAGAGCAACGCCCGCAGCATCCTCAAGCCCCTGTCCCCCATTTACAACGACGAAGGACTCTGAGATCCATGTGCCAGAACAGCTTGGGAAGCATGCCTGGGATGGGACTGGGCTGAGGCTGCAGGGTCAGGAAGAACAGTCTGCTGTTGAAGGAAAACATTTCATTAGCAATCCCATCCGTGGTGCCTCTGTAGCCTCCTGGACAGCCATGCTCCCAAATCTTCACCTGCAAATAAATGCTTATTGTTTTAAGAACCTCTGTCCTTTTTATGGCCCCGAGTGGCCCTTGCTGACAAATGGACAGAGCTGCCTTCCGCCTTTAGGAAACCAGGTATTCACCATGACGTAGAGTTCTCTCAGAAAGACATTTCTGTCCCTTGCCTCATTTAAAGAGCTGCTACTCAGAGACACAGCGGTGTCCTTTGCTCCCTGAATGGTTGTGAATGTAAATCTGAGCTTTGCATATTTAGATATTAAGTATATCTTTTAAATGCCTGATATCAAGATGGAATGGTCCATCTTTGCTTTAGTGGAGTTAAGAATTGCTTTAACAGATTCTGAAGGGTTTTCTGTGAAAATCCCTTTTAGGAACTCTCCACTTTGTTGCACAAGGATAAGAGAATGCAAAGAATAATGCACAGTCCCCAGCAATCCTCTGTGACTTTGGCTGTCTTAGGGAGATTAAAGTCCCAATTGTGGCTGGGCTGGCACTAAAAGCTGCCTCAGTACTTGATGTTTCAGTCTGCCTTGCTGATACTTCCACATTCTTTGCAGAATTGTGCTCTAGGAATTCCTTTATGGAACTGGAACATCCCTGTTGTGTTCTTGGCACAGGACTCTGCCATCCTCTATCCCCAAAACAGTGATCCAGGGCTTTTTAGCAAGATCCTTCAACACCAGTGGAAACTTTCTATGGTTGTGCAGGCAAGTAGTGCCAACACAGTAATTAGGGGAGCAGGAGCTGCACTGATGAGATCAGCAGAGGCCGAGGTGCTCTGTGTGGGTGGATGGTTCACCAGGCTGTTTCCAGGTCAGTGGCAAAATAGTTTTCATTTCTCTCCTGTCCAAAATCTGAGTCAATAATAAATGTCAGTCCGGGTTAAATTGCTGTGTGTTTGTTTTTTGTGCCATGTGTGCTTTTGATAAGAATAAGCCCTATAAAATCAGGATTTTTTCCTAATAAAAATATTAAGTGAAAGTAGAAGGTGATAATCCTTAATTTGTGAATTTAATCCTTAATTTTTGACTCCTTAGTCTGGTGAAAGTGTAACTGCCCGGCTGTGATTATTCTTCCTTCTCAAGTTGCTTTCTTCATAGTGTGTGTGATGGGGAATATTTGCCATCCCTTTCCCATGTAAAAAGCAGTGGGATGCAGCAGAGAGGCTCCCAAACACTGCCTTGTGTGTTTTTGGGGTTTTTTAATCTTCTTTTAGGGAGCCTACTGTGTATAAAAAAGGCATTTGGTCTTTTTTTTTTTTTCCAGGGCGAGCTTCCTCAGTTTAACTTGTTATAAAATGAGTCATGTGAAGAGCCCCTCTTTCTGTGTGAGATGTATCCCTTCTCTGTGAAAACATTACAGCCCAAACAACTTGCTTGCAGTTTATTTAAGATGCTTTTGTTGAAAGCTGAGCTAAGCTAAGAGAAACCTCGTATGTGTGAAGTATTATACAGTGTGTGTGAGATAATAACACCTTGTAATTCATTACAGCTGGCTTGTATTTACATAAAAGAAGGCTGAGCTGTGTAGGAATTTGCTGATTAATTTATTTTTAATGAGAGTGAAGTATACCAAGTACCAAAATAAACTTTACTTTGTGTATCTTACTGCTCCTGAAATAGGTGGAAAAATTAATGGTAGATATTTTGGCTAAAAACTACATACATTAATTCATATACAAAACAGTTATTTAAACTTTAACCCCTTTCCTGCTGTGTAATTTAAACCTGGGCTCATGTTCTCCATGCCATGAGAACACAGGGCTGGGAGCCCAGGGACCGTGCGTGGCTGTGGGGAGGCTGGAGCTGCAGGAATTCTTGGGTCAGCCTGGAGGGGAGAACAGCTTTGTCCTCTGAATGTGGGACAGCATGTGGTCAAACCGAACCCTCCCCTGTGTTTATGGGCAGGAGGTTCCACAAGTGGTGGTGCCAGATTGGAGTCATTGGCATCTGCTCTTGCACCTTTATTAGGGTGAGAATAAAGGCCTGTAATCACAGCTCTGCCTGGGCCATGAAATGGCTTCACCCACCCGCTGTAAGGGCTGAGCCAGCAGTGGGGTGTGCTTGGGTGTGTGGGGCCTGGTGAAAAAACAAGGCAGATGCTGTCTCGGAATTAAAAGGGTAATTTGTTAGAGAGGCAAAATCCACTGGAGGCTACACAGGACAGGGAAGACTTTGCTTCCCAGTCATTAGTTACCCAGAGACAGGATCCTACAATGTTAGATTGGGTATAAGGAAGAAATCGTTCACTGTGAGGGTGGGGACACTCTGGCACAGGGTGCCCAGAGAAGCTGTAGCTGCCCCTGGATGCCTGAAAGGCCAGCTTTGGACTGTGTTTGGAGCAGCCCTGCCCATGGCAGAGGGTTGAATGAGATGAACTTTCAAAGTTCCTTCCAACCTAAACCATTCTGGGATTCTGATGTGATCCATATTGCTCTCAAAAGGTGAGCTAGAAAGCTGCCATTGTCAGTATCTTACATAAGACATCTCTCCAGCAGGAAGGAAAGAAAAAATACATTCCCCATTGCAAGTGTTCCAGCAGCAGAGATTGGCAGGTGAGTGACTCCTATGCATGGCTCTGCTTCAAGGGCAACAGAACAGGGGGAGGTTTAACCAAACATTGTAAAGCCCATCTTTTCCTATTTTCAAAGTTTTGCAGAGGGATTGATTGAAGGTATTTCATTTATGGACAGTTCTTTGTTTATGGGTCTTTGGAAAGTGGTCTCAGATCATCAGCTTGGAGGCACTTACTGTATTTAAATGAACATATCCATGTGAATTTCTTTTGGAAGGAACCATTTTATCATCAAGTCTGATCTGTCTCATATACAGCATTTGGACATCCCTTAGGATGGCAAAGGACTTACTCTTCAACTTTCCCAGGTATGTTAAAATGGAGAGACATGAGCCCCTAGGAAGCACTCATGATTTCAGCTGGATCCTGGGTTGCTCTCTGTGGGTTGAAGGATGAGGACTCAGTGTCTTCCTTCTCTTCTGTTTTGCACCATGGGAGAGTAGAAGCATGTTTTGTCTCACAGGGTCAAACTTGGGAAGTCTCTTGCTTTAGGCTGGTAGTTTTGAGATGTTTTAGAGTAAGAGGGAGTAATCTGATACTCTTCAATGCCCACTCTCTATTTTAAGCGGTTAAATGTTTTCCTGTGTCACCTTGTCTGCTGTGCTCACATCACCTTTGGGTGTTGAACTGTTCTCTTCTGCATCTTCAAAGTGCTGCAGTGTTAAGAGCACAGGCATCCTTGATCTCCACATTTCCTGTGCTATCCAGTGCTCAAGCTCTGTTGAAGTGCAGTTGCCACTTCCCAGATTGTGACTCCCATCCTCACCTTCTGAAAAGTGATGTTTTCAGTCTCTGCCCCACCAAGCCCTCAGGTCAGAACTGCTGCTCCTGACCTGGTAGTTGGAATTAACCACTGTCCTGTATCCCTGCACTTGGCTTGGCAAATGTGGGAAGCAGAAACTAGACACTTAAGAACAAACTTTTCCACCAGAGCTTTCAATTATATGAATGTAGAGTAGGTGAAGAGGAGCAAAACTCTGAGGGGGCTGAGCATCAGCTGGGAGGGGACTGGTTGTGCAAGCTTGGTTCCTGTGAAATGTGCCAGTGCCACTGCATAGCACCACTCTGAGGAGCAGTGGGAGCCATGCCCTACCCTGTGACCCACTCGTACTTGTTGGAGAATGGTTTAATCCTGGTGGTTGTCTGCATCCCAGGGATGTGCTGAAGTACTGCTTGAGCATTTGGAGAGATTTGCTGATCCTCTGTTACAGGTATGCTGAATGAGGCATTGAGGTCCAAAGCTGCACTGGGTGCTTCCTTCCAGGAAGAGGAAAGTCCCAGTGTAGGGAATTGTAAGTGTTTAAGTTAATCCATGCCTAGAAACTTCAGTGTCTTCCTAATTCTTCTGCTAAAGGTGCTGTGCCAGAAATGCAGTTGTTATTTCAGGCCCCAGTGCGGGGTTTGGTCATGGCCACAGCCTTGTACATGGGCATTTTTCTTGGGTGATGCTGGTGGCAGCTAATTTAGAATCATAGAATCATGGAATATCCTGACCTAGAAGGGACCCAATCAGGATCACTGAGTCCAACTCCTACCTCTGCAGAGGACCCCAAGAATCCCACCCTGTTCCTGAGACATTATCCAGGTTTCCAAGTGGAGACCTCCCTGTATGGGCTCCTCCCCATCCGTCTCTTCATATCTGCTCTGCTTTCTCTGATCTCTGTTGTCCCTTTGATTAATGAACTCTAATCAAAGCTTCTTTGCTCTTTTTTCTGCAAGAGGCTGTGATGAACCCATGTCCTGTCCCTCCTACTGACCTGCAGTGTCCAGCTCTCCTGGGCTGGATGGGTACCTGTCCCAGCTCTTTGGGTGATGGTGTTCCTCTGCCCCAGGGAACAGGATCTCCATCTTTGGGCACGTTGTGTCTGCACAGTCTGGCCCTCAGCATGCTCCATGTTTTCTTGAAGGTCTGAGAAGGCAAGGAGAGGGCAGCAGCCTAACAGCCTGGGAAAGTTGTCAAGAACATAGGAAAGACCCTGAGGCTCAGCACAAGTGACCAGTGGGCTCTGCTGCTTATGCAATGCACCCCTCGTCTGCCTGCAGAGGGACTGTCACCTGTGGGTACCGTGGGCTGCCCAGCCTCCTGCACCCTGATGGGAGTAGCATATTAACAATCCTGTGATCCTTCCCAGACTCCTCTGGTGAGGCTTTTTTTGACCACTGCCCCTTCTTCAGGCATTCAGGGCTGGCCTGTGTGTTCTTCCTGAAGTTGCTCAACATGTTGAGGGAGTACTTGTTTTGCTTACAGTCATTCAACCTGCTGGGCAGCTTGCTCTGCTCATTTGTGGGACAGGAGAGATGGCTGGGTCTCATCCTTCCACTGGGAGTGCAGAGTGCTCACATGAGAGTGATTCCACCTTCTGATGTTATGTCTCGGTGACTGTTCCAGATGTGATATGCTGGGAGTTTAGGTCAAGTGGCAATAGATCTCCTAGAGGGACCTGGGGCAGGTTTGTGGAAACACTCCTAAACACTGCCTTGAAATTTTTTTATCTTCTTTAAGGGAGCCTTCTGTGTGTAAAAAAGGCATTTGGTTTTTTTTTTTTGGTTTTTTTTGTTTGTGGTTTTTTTTTTTTTTTTTTTTTTTTTTTTTTTTTTTTTTTTTTCCAGGGCAAACTTCCTCAGCTTAACTTGTCATATAAAGAGCAACATCTGTAACCAGCAAAATCTGCTGTCTTCTTGTTGCCGTCTCATACAGGTGTGTTCATGTAAGAGGGCCCTGCAGAAGCTGCTGAGCCTGGATCCTGTTGGGAAGCTGCTGCAGCTCTTCCAGAGGGTGAGAGGTCCCTTGTGCTCATTTTAGAAGTGAGGAGTCCTGTGCATGCAATGCCTTCATTAATGACTACATCACAATGAGCTGGGGTCCTTCATTCGTCATCCCACCTGCCAGCTCCTGGGCTGCTCCACATCCTGTCAAAACCAGGCATCTTAGGCAGATTTACTCAATGTCCCACATCCTTCCCTGTGCACCCTCTTCCTGCTGTAGCCAGACCCAGTTCTGTCTCTGTGGATTCCCTTTGGAAGGAGTCACAGAAGGGGTGTCTGGAAGTGCTTTGTCATATGTTCAGTACAGGGCAGCACCTGAGGGAAGCAGCACACTGTGGTCCCTCTCCTGCCAGCTGTGCATCAACCCCCTGAGCAGCTTGAGGCTGCACCTCAGAGGGTCACCACAGCAGCTCCATGGACACATGTTGACTTCCCTGCATGGCACAGGGATGGAGGAGACCTTGGAGCTGCAACGGGACAGAACCTCTGTGCTGGGAACACCACTGGGCAGGGACAGCAGGGGATGGCGGGTCCCTGCCTCCCCTGACAGCCTTTGTGGTTGGATCATTTGGCATGGGGCTGGCAACTGGTGTCCAGTGCCCTCCTTCAGTGCACAGGTGTGAGGCTGCCTCTCCCCTGATTTGAGAGGGTCTTAACAAATGAATGGAAAAGATGAAACATGGAATTTGTGTGCTGCCACTGTGCTTAGATTCTGCAACACCATAGCTAGGAATCTTGGACAAAAAATGGGGACATTTGACTTTGCACTGCTCTGTGGGTTCAGTGCAGACAGAGCTCAGTGCAGGAACTAAAACTGGGACTTTTCTCGTCCAGCTGTGCTGGCTGAGTGCATCTGGCCAGTGAATTCTGCAGTGGAACACTGGTATGCAGTGCCTTCCAGAAATGCTGGTACAGCACTGAGGAGCACCCTGATGTTTTGAGATGGAAGATTGGGTTTCAGTCTGAAATAGAGGGGGGGAGAAAAAGCAAATCTGGCTTCTCATGTTCCCGGGTGAATGCTCTCCAAGATCTATCAGGAAACAGGTTGGCAGGCTGCCTCCCATGTGTGCGTGAAGAGGAAGAAGCAGGTACATTCTTTGGAAAGTCCAGGAAAGGTGTTTGTGTTTGCTGAGCTCCAAGAACATCTGCGGGATGGAAGAATGAAGTATTGCCTAACACTCGGATCCTGGCTGAGCTCAAATATCAGCCAGAGCAGAGCTGCAGGGACATTGACTTGGAAGTGGCACTTGGGGTGTGTGTTCAGCCAGAGGGAATTTTCCCCTTGTCTTTTTCTCTGTTGATTGCAGAAGGTGTGTAGACAACACTTCCAGATAAGATCCCTGCTTTTAGCTGGCAAAAATGGGCTGATGGGATTCCCACATCCTGTGTTGGCCAATCAGCCTCTGGAGTGCCAATTAGAGCCTTTTGCCAGACAGCAGGGACAGGAAACCTCTCATCTAATTTTAGATGTCTGCATGGTAAACCTCTGTCACTGACTTGGGCAGCCCGAGCTCCTGCTGCTCAGAGGGGAGAGATAAGCACTTCCAAGGCACATTTCATCGGGCTTGTTCCAGGTGTCTGCTGCAGGGTGAGGTAACTGACTCCAAGAAGTCTCTGCCTCTCCCCACCAACCCTGAAGGAGCCCAGCCTGACAAGCTGGGCTGGAGATGTTTACATTGTATGTGCTTTCATGTGCTGAGGACCATGACAAATTACTGGAGGGAGAGTAGATCATTACCAAACACCAGCTGGAAACAGTGCAAATCCCTTTTCAAATCCCCTTTACAGAATCATCAGCAGAAAATATGCATTTGATGACTTTTTTTAAATTCACAATCTTTTTGACTCTTTAGGAAGGCAAAAAGTAGGGTGATAGTACACTTATTTTATGTTACCACTCTGGCAAAAGAGCTCCAGAAAAACTCCCACTATGTTACTGCTCTTCCCTTTGTTACTTCCCCAAACTTCCTTACACTGGGTTGGCTGTTCACTTTACATTTTAAGTTATTCTTTAAGCTGTTCCAACATTGACTTTCACCCGTAACACTTCTGTGCCAGCAGCTTTGTTATAGTTTTGTCCCATCCCTACTTTGCCCTTGCTCACTGCATCACATCCAACTGGCAGCCAACTTCTGTTTTCTGAGTCAATCAGTGCAATGTTCTTGCCATTTGCAGTCCTGCTGAGGCTTCATCCTGACTTCAGGCATCTAGAGACTAGACAGCTAATCCGAACTAATCATCCCACTCAGGTGTAGTTGGTGGTGAGTGATAGTTCCTTGGGGACATGATCCATCCCAGCTGATTTAGAGCCTGGTGTCTGGATGTGCTGGATGTGTCATATTCAGGCATGGCCATCTCTCTCCATTGACTATTGCCCTGTGATTATTCCAGGGCATACATTTAGCTTTTACATGACTTAATTTAATCTTAGGGGATTTTGTAGATGAAAGGCCAATTTATCACATCAACTCTCCAGCCAGTTCTTCATTCCCTGATTGCCTGTGTGGAGTAGCTCCAGGGTGAGCTGATCTCTGGTCCTCTGCAGTCCTTCACACATGTTCTCATGGTGTGTTCCTACACAGTGCTTTAACTCACATAGCAATGTCTGCCTGTACTGTTCCTCAAAAATAACTCCATGATGCTTTTGGGAAGCTGGAGTAAACTAGTCCCCAATAAGCAGCATATGGGCAGTATCATCATTCACACAGCACCAGACTCCAAAGGCTGAATGTCCTTGAAGAATTTCCAGGGAGATGCTAAAAGAGCACATGAAATGTTGCTCTTCTTGCCTGCAGTACCTAATGACCAAGATTCCTGCTGTGATTCCTACAAACACCATGACTCTGTGTGTCAAAAAATAGAATGTTCTGGCTTCTCTACCAGGCGCTGTTGTAGCAGAGCCTGGCTCCCAAGAAATGCTAAGGAGCATTATCTATGGCTCAGGGATGAGTAAGTTTCTTTGCCGAGTCTGATTACCCACTTGGGATATTTGTGTTTCATTATAACTGACACTAAGCAGTGTTTGATTTGGAACAAATTTCAAGCAGGAACAAGTTCCAGCATCTGCATTTCCACTGTGAGCACAGCAAGGGACAAAACAGGTTAGAGCCTGCTAGGCCAAGGGTGGGGACCTCTCTAGGGAAGGGGAGGGGAGGGGAGGACAGTACATTAATCAGTTACAAGGAAAAGGAAGGAGCAGCTTGAAGAGCTGATAGTCTTCCCCTTGCAAAAGGAACACTCTGGGCACCCAGTATCAGGTGTGTGTCCGGGGAAGCCGGGTGAGGGAGCTGGGGAAAGCCGGCTCCTCCCCCAGTGTAGGAGGCTGTACCCGGTGATTAAGGAGTTGAGCTTATGCTGAGTCCTGAAGGAACCTGTTGGGAGGAGCTCAGGAGTGGCAGAAAAGACCTGAAGACGGACCCAGGACTAATCCAGCAGGAGAAACACCTCTTGGCATCAGCAGCTCCAGTCATGTTCAACTACCTGGCAGTTGAGGTGAGGCCCCAGCTCCACCGCGGCTATGGGAGCCAGCAAGGGGTGTCTGGGCCACTGAAGAGCCGCCTGGAACAGCTGAAGAAGCCGTGGTGGAGGGAGCCCACCCCGCTGGTGCTCCAGCACAGTGAGACAGCCAGGCTGGCCATCGACGCCTTTCTTGAGCAGGGGGAGCGCGGCTACCTGAGTGCCATTGCTGAGGAGAGGGAGCTGCCGTTTCTTTCCGCCTTGGACATGGAATATATCAGCCATCAGAGGAACCAAAGCCTCCCAGACCCCAGTACAATGAAAGACAAAGAAGCTGACCCTGTTGATGCAGACACTGGAGACAGGTTTTCCCTCAACTCTGAACTAACATCGGGCACCTACTTCCCCCTCATGTCTGATGTGCACCCTCCGGAGCTGGAGCTGGGGTGGCCAGGGACACCATTCCTCACGGTGTCTGGCCAGACTCAAGCCACTGTGATTTTCCAAAGAAACAAAACAAACAGCATTAAGGATCTGGTTCGGTCTCTGATCAGCCGGGCACGGACGGTATGTACAGAGCTGTGTCCCTTGAGGGGAGCCTTGTGCCACAGTGCCCGGGGCTGGTGGCTGGTTCCACACCTGTAACCACATGCTCCACGCTGTCACTGCTCTCTACATGTCTGGCATGATGTGACTGCTTTTTCTGCAGCAGACCTGTAGCTGTTCCTGCTCCTTTCCTTTCTTGTAATTTCTTTCTGCCTGGGATTTCATGTCATCCAGACAGTGCCCTTGCAGGGCATGGACTCTGTGTCCGTGGCTGCAGGGATGCAGAGCAGTCCCAGAGCCTGGCGTGGGTATGTGGCAGGGCCTGCAGTGTCCCTGACTCTGTGTGTCCCAGCCACCTCTGCTTCCCTCTCTGAAGCTGGGGCTCTTCTCCAGCCCTGGACATCATTTTAAGCTGGACAAGAGAATACTACTGGTGAGTTCCTGTCACAGAGAGAATCTCAGAATGGTTTGTGTTGGAAGGAACCTTAAAGCTCATCTCATTCCATGCCCTGCCAGGGGCAGGGACACCTTCCACTAAAGCAGGTTGCCCCAAGCTGTGTCCAACCTGGTCTTGGACATTGCTTGGGGATGGGGCAGCCACAGCTCCTCTGGTCAGCCTGGGCCAAGACCTCACCACATATGACCCGAGTAAATTTGTGGGACTGAAAATCCCTGCCTGTGGTTTGAATTAAGTTAGAATCCTGTCTCCTAGGCTTGATATCTGTGACTCCCTGGGGATGAGTAAGATCAGCCTATTTTGCCCCATTGCACAGTTTGTGCTGTGTTATTACAACCCTTGGATGTAATAAAAACTGGATGACTACAGTGCCTGCCTACCAAGCACAATGCTGGCATGAATTTATTCACTCAATTATGCTGCTGCTTGTTTCTTTTGCCTTGCCAGTGTACTCTGTGTGAAAGTAGCAGCTCAGACAACTATCTCAGACACATTTACAAATTTTGTCTTTGTCCTCTTTATGGTTCTTTTCAGCTGTTTCACATCAATGTTTTTTGTAGTCTTGCGTTGACATATTGAGGAAATATTTAGAGCAAAGTTCACTTTAAGCAGTCAGCTTCTGGCAGTTTCTCTTATCACTCCACTAGTTTCCTATTTTACTTCATGGTCACACCTTGCATTCACTGTTGCTCGTGCAAAAGCTGAAGATAAGGAATCACCTGGATCTCTGCAGCTCAAGTGTGATCTTCTATAACCATCAGCAGAGCTGAGCAAATGAATTTATGTATTCCTAGCAGCTCAGATTGCTGTGGAGCATTAAAGCATCTTCAAAGAGCCTCATATCAGTGAAGCTTGGGTGTGATATGAGGTGAACGGGAATCATTTTCATTTTGCCCAAAATACCATTTTGCCACATCAGCTGCTGCTCAGTTGTAAGCAGCCCTTGCTTAATGCCTGAACTTCCAATTGCATCTTACAGGCAATTACAGAAAGTTTTGATCCAGGAAATAAGTGACAAAAAGCTTTGTTTGTCCTTGCAGGCAGCTGATTTATGGTAGTTTAAATGATCTGAAAAGTTCTGTGATATTGACCCCATCCTTGTCAGCAGTGGGGATTAAGGCACAGTCATGGCAGAATACACAGAGTAAACAACTACCAAGAAGTGTCCTCCTGTCACTCAGCACGTGTCCCGGATCTTCAATGATATTACGATCCTTTAAGCCACAGGAAAACATCTTGCTGCTTTCTCAGTTCACAGGAACTTCTCAGTTGCTGCAGGCAAGTTGCCCGGGCAGTGGGTGCTTTATTGTACTGTCAGTACACTCTGAGCTTTTTGCTTTTTTTGCCTGGGTTGACAAAGCCCTGACAATCTTCTGCCCTTCATGTTTGAGTTGGGAGTTTCACACAGTGTTTTTTACTGTTGTGTGAAATGTGAGAATGAGTTTTTAAGTATTTTACTGATTTATTACTGGTGTTCTACTGGCTTCTGTGTCAGCAGCTCTGGCCAGTGCTTCCCATGATTAACTTTATGATTGATGGCAATTTCAGCTCATTCACAATCCCAGTTACACATATTTAAGTACTTACTGAGTCATTTTACTCAACAAACCATCCAAAAGGATGTTACTTAGGTGTCTTAATGGCAAAAGAGTGACCAGAGGTAAAAACTTCCTTTGCTTGAAGTGCCAGTATGAACCATTTGGAGAACCACCTGTTTTTTTACTTTGCAGCTGCTGTTTCTATGTTCCCAGTATTTTTGACACTAGACTTTTAGCTTTTGTCATAGATCCCTCCTTTAGAGTGTTTCTCCTCCTGTGGGGGATACAGTGCTGGTGTGATGTGGGAGAGATGTTGAGATCCCCAACTGCTTTTCCCAGGTCCTGTAGACAGGGAGGAGGTGTGTGTCTTGAAATGCTGTTTGCTTCTTCCCTGGTAGAGTCACACAGAGCAACATCAGCTGACATCTCTTGCAACAGCGTACTTGTATTGACAAATTAGCAAAAGGAGCATTTGTTTCGTGGGTATCCCTTCTGGTGTGGTTGGTCTTTTGCCTTTGCTGTATTTAACCAGCTCTCTTTGAAGACGGATGTTCAGATTTGAGCTTTTCCCTTTGCAGACATAAGAAGATGCCGTGCAACCACACCTTTGCCTTAATTTGATAATACTATTACAATTTTGCTCTTGCTGGTTGAGCTCCAATCTGGTTTGAACTGTCCATGCTGCTTCTTCCACCCCTCTTGTGCCCCTTGGACTCTGGCTGTGCACTCATGTCTGTGGCTGGTGGCAGAAGGGTCCCTGGCGGTCCCCAGGGGAGCAAGAGATCAAATGACACCACTGTAGTAATGACCCAAACCACACTGCTATTGGCAAATACCAGTAAAACCAGCTGTGCTGGTTAGAAACCAGACAGATGGCAAACCTCAGTGGGGTTCTGGTAAGTGCTGTAATTCCTAAAGTGATGACTCTAGTAATTGCTGAATTGTGAGTTTCCAGAAGTGGGTTTGGAAATGTCATGGTTTAACCCTACAATGGCAAGGTGTGAATTTTTTTAAAGCCTGTGGGGCAGCTGTGTCTCTGTAGCATCCTGACCTGCCAAAGCCAAGCCATGGGTTCAGAGGTCATGATCAGCCTGATGAGGAGCAGGGATGCCCTGAGCCAGCTACAGCCTTGCAGCCACCATCACTGAAATGGAGGGGCTGGAGGCACTGACACAGGTTTGGGTTTGTAAGGCCCAATTGACTTGAATGCCCAAAGCTTTAAATGTGAGGCATGAGCTGTCAGGAACCTGAATTGCAAATGGTACTCAGATACTCAACTCCCACTGCTTTAGGAGTTTTGAGGGGAAAAAACTTCCAGGGTCTTCTTCCCCCCAGATTTCCCCCTCAATGTGTTGGCATTGATCTGATGTTATTGTAAGAGCTGCCTGCTTTGATTTCCAAAAGGATGTTCTGATCTCAGTGCCCTTATGGATACCCACAGTTAAAATGAGCAGCCCCACGGGCACCTGCATCTCCCCCTGCAGGGACGGCACAGCCTCCCCTCTGTCCCCACTGCAGCACACACGGGGACACTGCAGTCCTTCCTGCCCAGCACGGGCCGTGCTGCACACCGGAGCTCTGTGAAGGAAGGTGTGAACAGAGCTGCAGCCTGCTCCACCTCCCAACCAAGTAAAGACCCGCTTTGGAAAGGCTGAGTGTGCCTATCAGGGCTCCACCCAGCTTGCGCAAACTGGCCCCGCTGCCTGGGGCTTTCACTGACGACTCAGCCCGGGCACCTGCATCCAGCCTGGGCATCGGCTGCCATGGGGGACTGCCGTGTGCTGCTGCCTGCTCAGCCCCATCCCTCTCACAGTGAGCACTGAGGCCCTGGCAGTGCCGGTTTTGGGCAAGGATCAGCCTGAATTGTGGCAAGCAGCCCTGCCAAAGCCTGCAAGCACTGGTAGAGGAAAGTGAGATGGTGTGAACCTCCGTGCACCCTGGGTACAGGCAGTGCCCCTCAACATGTGGGATCCGGGGACAAAGGAGCTTTGGTCTTCCTTGACACCATCACACTGACTTCCCAACCAGAGTTTAGATTGTCCCCAGGACAAACCTGCCTCAAATGTAAGCTTGAGATGAGCTTGAATATCATGAGGCAAAGTCTGGCTGAGAGGGACTTGCCTGAGGCTTTACACAAGGTATGGGCTGTAGTTTTTTCATGGTGCTTCATCATCAGAGGATGTATGACCCATCAAAGAAATTTGGCTAAATTGCAGTTGGCCTTTGGCTGGAGGACAGTATGGAGAGATGTGGCAACGTCCTTTTATACTGTGGGTCTCAGTGGTACCTTGTGCTGATAGACCAGCAGCAACATTAATTTGAGAAGTTGAAGATGCTTCTCAGTGCTTGCAGAGCTCCTCCAGAGCTGACTGCTCTCAATGACAGATGGGCACATTTCAAGAGGGGAGAAGTTTGCCAAACTCTTGTAAAGCTTCTGGGAAGACAACACTGACAAGGGCAATAAAAGAGGTGCCCTTTGGAGTCAGGTTCTGCAGCCTGTATTTTCTGGAACCAAAGTGAGAGGGTGGAGATATGGTTTTGGCCTGGACAACAGGAATGATTTTTAGGTCTAGACAGCTGCCTTGTGTCTCATGTGGATGTCTGGGATCACACCATCCTCTGGGAAGGTTCTTCCCCAAACTCTGCAGTGGTGAGCTGGGCCTGGGCCCTTGTGCAAGACATTGAGGACCAATGACAGTTTGTTGGGCATCATCACAGAGATGGGTTTTGGGGGCAAATAAGAGCCACAATACCTTGTCCATCTGCAAAAAGGCTCAAGCCCCAAGGGAGCAGGAATCAGCCTTCTGACATTGCTGTCCTCTCCACTGTGGCTCTGGGCAAAGGTCTTTCCATGGCATGTACAGGCTGAGAGAAGCCAGCTCCCCAAGCAGAAGAGTGGGCTGGAGAGCTTGGGGCAGCCCAGGGACCCTGCTCTGCCCGTGGCAGCACTGAGGCCATGAGTGAGAGCCTGGAAAAAGGCAATTTAATAATGAAAACAGTGCAGAAGAGCTACTGGGCAGTGAGCAATGTGGGGCAGTGAAGCAGTCTGGAGCACAAATGCAAGGACAGTTAAACTTGGAGCTCTTCTCCTCTTTTCTGAAGCTATTCCAGATCAGCCCTGTGCCATGATTGTAATTTTTCCCCATTCCTATTTAAAGCTTGAATCACTGCACATGTAAAAGCTGACCTCACTGCCATCCTCTGCATTCTTGGTTTGAAGAGGAGCAGGTGAGCAGCAGTGGCAGAGGAAGGCTCACCCAGCAGGGGTGATTTGGACAATGGAGAGTTGCATCTGTGGCCAGGCAACACAGGCAGCAGAGGCGTTGGAAAACAGGCTCCCTTCTCATGGAGCATGATGGCAGCAGAACTGACTGTCATGCATTTCATGTGTCAGGTGTGGTGCAGGGCATGAACACTGAGGAGGAGAATAGGCTACTGGACCTTCACTCCCAAATTTAGTGGGTTTTGAGTCATCTTTATTTGGGCATTCTCTGGTAGGTGCAGAAACACAAATCAGGATTATAAGCCCAACTAATGAGCACCAGTTACCTTATTCACTATGACATGGTAAAGACTGGGACTAAAGTACTTGGACAGTAGTTCCTTTTTTTTTTTTCCAGCTTTTTCTCCCCTGTCCTTTTCTATCCCACAGTGTGTTCCCATCTTCTATGAGTTCTCAGTGTTAACGGGTGATGGTTCAAGGTCTGAGTCACCAGGTGCTCATCACCCTCAGGTGCAGTGACAAATCATCCTGCTCAGCAAGTGCGCTCCTGTCTGTTCCTTCCTT
The DNA here is from genome assembly GCF_965231275.1 of Zosterops lateralis. Taxonomy (NCBI): domain Eukaryota; kingdom Metazoa; phylum Chordata; class Aves; order Passeriformes; family Zosteropidae; genus Zosterops; species Zosterops lateralis. The sequence continues at coordinate 13,987,104 of NC_139776.1, forward strand.
CTCCAAGGTGTCCCCCTGACCCTGACAGTGACAGCCAACAGATGGATCCCAACAGTCACTTCCTCATCCAAATAAAGGCCCCCTCAGTGTTGTCTGCTGGCAACTCCATTCCATGAGGAACAGAGCAGCAGGGTCTCCAATCCCATCTGAATCTCTTTATGGCTGATTTCCCTTGATGCATTGTTCTTATTGCAGGTCATTCTGTACTTGGAATTTTCTAGTCTTGAGTGAACTCACTTGTAGCTGCTTGTCATGACTTACCTTCTGTTTTCTGTATTTTCATTCCCATTTTTGGAGAATTCATGTAGCCATGACAGTCTGCTGCCTCCCACTCCATTCTCCACAGTTGGATGGATTGCCATGGCCTTTTTCAACTTCATTCTTTAAAGAACTAGCAGTTCTCTTTAAAATTCTTTTCCTATTTAAACCCCCTTCCTTGGAGACCTTATCTTCGCTTTATTGAGATACATATATTTTTATTTTTTAATATTCTTAGCATTATTCCTTCTTCCTCCTGTCAGGTTTCATACCCATCACTTGCATCCCTGGCTGCATGAACATGAGTCCTGCCAACAGGGCCAGGGAAGGCATCATTTCCACACACATTATTCTCTGATTTTGTGTAGGCACCCCTAGGATCTAATCTTGGAATGAGATTTGCACATATTTTATCATGATACCTTCTCCCTCACCTGGCAGTGTGTCTGTCCTGAAAAAAAATTGTACTTTTTCATATTAATCTGCCAGTCATGTAGAGTCACTCTTGCTGATTGAACAATGATTTTGCTCAGTCTCAGCTCTTATTTATATGCTTTATTCTTGGCATATTTTCTTAAGGCAACACATACCGGTTGCACATGTTACCCTTTCAGCTATTTTTTCTGTGAATAGCAGATGAGACAGGAGGTACCCAGGTGGGGATTGTCTTAATAGTTATTAAAATTTGATTTTAGCTGCCACAGTGGGGTATAGGCTGTTAAACACAAAGGTCCAGAATCATCTCCATTCAGGTGGCCACAGGGTCTCAGTAACTCAGGAGGTTTGAATAGTTTTAAAGCACATAGTTTAAAGCACAATTCACTTGGACATGAGATTTCAACAATCTCTTGTGTTTCTTTTCCCCCACACCTCTTTTCTCCTGGCCAGGTGATAGCAATTGTGATGGATCTGTTTACAGACATGGAAATTCTGTGTGACCTGTTGGAGGCCTCAAGCAGACGGCATGTCCCCGTTTACCTGATCCTGGATGAAGAGTACTTGAAGCATTTTGTGGAAATGTGCAATAAAATGGCTCTTACTCAGGACAGCTTCCCAGTAAGTTTTCAGTCACACACTGGATATGATCGGCAGGTCTTGGAATTGATAAAAACAATGTAATGTGTGTTCTGTTCCCTCTGTCTGGTCCCTAGAATCCATCTAGGGATTTATCTAGAATCTATCTAGAATCCAGTCTCCCTAGAATCTATCTCCTCTCCCTGTCCCAGGCTAAGTAACCAAGGCTGTTTGCTCTAGGAAACTAAGATCTGTCTGGATGCACAGAGGAAGGCATGTAGGAGCCTCCTAGTAGCATATATTGATGTTTTGTGGTCCTCATTTCAGTTTTCCATTCAGGGAGTGTGAAGCTGGGGGTCAATGAGATACTGAGATGCAGAGGAAGGCTAGGAAATTTAGTTTATGTGAACTTTGTGAAATTTAGTTTAGTTTATGCATCATCTGGACACGGGGGAGAGGACACAGCCCCTGCTCTAGGACATAGAGATTTTAATTGCTCATAGTTCAGATCACTTAGCTCAGGGATTAAAATTCTTCCCAGAGCTGCTGCAGGGAAATAGCCTGGAGAGCAAGGACATCAGTGAGTCCCTTCAGGTGTCCTGCTACAAACCCCATCATGCCCTTCTGCTGAACTCATGCGTTAAAAATCTCACATTAAGGTGTTGCTTAATGCAGTTCAGCTGCAATTCAGTTGTGGGTCTGTGAGGGATTTGTGAAAAACCCAATTCCTGCTCAGTGGGTGCCCATCACCAGCATGTGATGCCCAGAGCAGATAAATAGTAAAAATGAATGTGACAGTGTCATAAACTCTCTAAGGAGCTTTGCAGCATCAAAGATGCATGCCAGTATCCTGCTGATCCTGCCTTCTGGCTGCCACCTATCAATGGAAATTGTTTTTTTGTTGTCATTTGTTATTCCTGTAAAGCCAGCACTGCTGGCTGTGCTCCTTCCCTGTGTGTGCAGGATTCCCCGGAGCACTGATTCCACCCCAGCCACCAGTTTCATGGGTTTTCCCTTCATTTTTGTGGGGAACACGTGGAAATTTTCCAATTAGTTCAAAAGTATTCCTAGCTAAAAAACAAGCTAGGGACAATGCAAAAATAATGTTTTACAGGATATTCCGAACAGATGCAGTTAAGATGTCTTAATTTTCCCCAATTTTTAACCTGTCTACACAAAGGTTCATTTAGAGGTGCTTTTTTAGAGAAGCACTCAGTGCTCTGGTCCAGTTGACAAGGTTGGACTTGATGACCTTGAACGTCTTTTCCAACCTAAATGATACTTTGATTTTTCCACCATGCTGGTGAAGCTCTGTCCTGTCTTGCTTCTTAACAAGCCAGACCCATTTCATCCTGACTCTTGAGATGGTAGCTCTTGGTGAAAACTGCTGCATGCTGGAGTATGTTTGCTTCCATAAATAGCTTCCACACTGAAGCAATCTGGTGCATTCAGATGAATTCCATACCTTCAAAATATATTTTATTACTTCTTATCCAAGAGGAGGCAATTTTTAAAATTAAAATTAGAATGAGTTTATATTGTGGAGGTGTCTATGTCTCTTTGTTAGGTCCGATGTCATGTCATGTGCTTGAATGGGTAATTAACACTTGCCTCCTCATTCCATGACTCACTAGCAGCTCTCCATCTGAAGTGTCTCTTACACTGATGCACCTAAAGCACTCCATTACCTACAGGCTGAATACACATCTGAGTGGAATGAGGGTACATATTTTATTCCTGCCTCTAAGTTGTGACAGGATGTCGTGGTAAATCTCCATTTGAAAGAATTGGTGACAATTTGGGGTTGAATGGCAAATTTGGGGTAATTGCCTTCCAGCATCTTAGTTCTGAAAACAACATGTGAGTCTGCTGGTGGCAAATTCCAGTGCTGAGCATCAGAAAATCCTATGTGGAGCATTAGCAGCAGTGACAGCAGAAGCCTTAAGCTGGAGTTTTCAAACATCTGTCTGCTGAGCCTGAAACTCTTGTCTGAATGGAGCAAGAGTAGTACCTGGGTGTCTTTCCTGCAAGACTGCAGGATTCTCATCTTGTTGGGATGATTCAGGGTCTGAATTGAAGAAGAGGATGATAAAAATGAACCAGATATCAGAAACTCACCCAGCCTTGGAAATTATAAAGGGAGTGAAGAAATACTGTGGTGACGGATTTATGGAATATCCCTTACCTGAAGTTGTTTTAATTTCCCCAGGAAGGAGAGGGGGAGGAAGCTCCTCCCAGTGAGAACCAGTATTACAAAAACTTTGGCAGTGAAAGAAAAAATCCCTGGTGTTGACTGACCACAGGACAAGGTGAACACCTCCCCAAGTATTCAGCATTATCTTGGTCTGAATCAGCAACTTGTGGTGTCATTTCAGAGGATCACAGGTTAATGGAGGGGATCTTAGGGATGTCATCAAGCTCAGCCTCCCACTCAAAAGAGTGTCACCAGTGTCACCTGTGAAATTACCTTACCTGGTCCCATCTGGCAGATCTCCAAGCATGGAGACCACACAGTCTCTCTGGGTAACTTGTTCCAATGCACAACTGCCATTATGGGGAGAAGCTTTCTCCCTCTCATAGTTGGCTGGTGAGGATATGTTCTGGGACATAAAAAGCCAACAAGTGAGAGCCACAGTGCCAAAATTCTGAAGCTTCAGCTCTGTCTTTGCTTGAAGTTTCCATGAACTCAAGAGAATATTGGACCAGTACTTGGAGAATAGATCATGGTGGGCTTCCCACTGAGAAAAACCACAAGAAGCTCAGGAAATCCCCTGAGCAAAAATCGGAGTCCGCAGCAGTATTAGGGGCAGCACCATAAATGATTGTCCTCTCTTCCTGTTCTCCCCAGCTGCCATTGCCCATCACAAGAGAGAACCTGGATGGGCTCTGGTCAGGGCAGATTTGCTGCTGTGCAGCCCTGGAGGGCGGTGGCGCTCCTGGGTGGGCTGGGAGACCCTCACTGCACTGTGGGAGCCGAGCCTTTCCCACCTGGCGCGTGTTCCCGGAGGGAAGCTCAGCTCCTGCCCGCAGGGACTCTGACAGCAGAGGGAAGCCACCCGCAGGGTCCCTGCCTCGCTCCTCACCCCGAGGGGCGACTGCCCTGACCCTCGTGGGAGGCAGGCGAAGGGGGCACAGGGGTGCCCAGGGGCAGCTCCGGAAAGCTGGAAGGGGCGTGGAACTGCGCCCTGTGGGGAACATCTGCAGCCACATCCCAGCTGCTGGTGTTTGTCCCTTGCCTGTGCCTGGCCAGAAATCTGCTGGTGGTGGAGGCGCACCGCCACATTCCCTGAGCGCCCACCTCTGCCAGAAGCAAATCGGCTCCGACGCCGACCCGGCTGCTGTAGGTTTTGTCTGTAGCTGAGCTGATGCTTGGCGGGAATGAGCTGCCCACAGAGACATCTGCCCGATCAAGTGCAGGTGGTGACAGCTTGTGACAGCTCCTGCTGTACCAGAGATGCTACAAGTGTCAGGGGAGCTGGCCTGGAGGGCAGGAAGGAATGACCGGGCAGCCCCGGTAGATGTAGCCTTAGGGATGTTTATTTACATGCCAGATATTTTGTTTGGCACTGTATCACACAGAGCAGGTCAGTAACAGTTTCCAGTGACTGTTCTGCTCTTCTGCCTTCCTCACCTGAGGTGCAAATAATTTCTGTTATGGGCGAACTCCTCACATTATGAAAGGCTCCCAATGGATACCAAGAGCCATATTCCCCAGTTTATTCTGGGCAGTTGGCTTTACAGGCCAAGGTTGTATCAGAGAAGTAATTGCAGTGGAGCATTAGGTCTGCTTCAGTTGAGTATAGCAGCTGAAAATGTTAATATCATCTTAAAATGTATTGAAAAAAGGAATTCCTTAATATGTACATATTCCTCTCTGTAAATTTCTTTTCATTGAGTGGTGTTTTAAGCCTGTCATTTTAAGCCTGTCATAAAATCAGAGCAGCACACTATTGATTGGAAACTAGCTAGTTCTTATGCATCAAAATTTAGTTCAATGCAGAGCCATCAGCTAGTGTGGGGTGTTGAATATTATTAATAATCTGGAAGAAATTGGATAGTTCTACATATGTCAGAATTGATCTGTAAGCTCATAGGATTCTCTCAAGTTTTTTTTCAAACTAGAATTTGCACTGGAGTGTAACTTGTTAATTTTTGCTGGTTTTTTATCCTGTAGAAGCAGGCAGTGTGACAAAATATTTGGTATGTAGGAGACAAGAAATACTTAATGCCTTGCTGCATTCTACCTCTCAAGCAGAGCATGAGCTTGAGGGAGTCCAGCAGTGATGCACAAGGGAACACCTCATTTTAGTTCAGTACATGGCCCTTTACCAACTCTCCCTGCTTTGGTTTCAGAACATGCGCATAAGATGCCTGAGTGGAGACACGTACTACAGCAAAGCAGGCAAGAAATTTGCAGGCCAGGTTCTGGAGAAGTTTGTCCTGGTTGATTGTGATCAAGTTCTTGCTGGTACATACAGGTAAGAAAATACAGGAACTGCTGTGGCAGACATTGATGACACTGAGGAAATATTCCTTACCAAAATACTGAATAATGTAACTCCTGGTTCAACAGCTACCCTGCATTCACCTCAGTCAGTGCTTTCACAGTTTTCCAAGCCTCCGTCTTACCCATCCTCCCTGCCGTTTTCTTGCCTGAAGACCTCAGACTTTTCAGAAGTCTCTCCTCATACAGCGGCTGCTACATCTCTCAGCCTTTTAAATTCTGTTTTTCTGCACCCTCTGTGACCTCACTACCTTCTTCTTGAGTTGCAGAGACCAGAACTGCATGTGGCCCCCCTGATACACTGCACTGCACTGAGGTGTTCCAGAGGGGTAAAAGGTGCCCAGCCTCTGGTTTGTGATTGTGGCACTTGCTGGATATTTTAGTTGCCATTGCACTCTGAGCTGATGATGTCAGACAACCGCTGATGATGATTCCGAGCTCCTTCCTGAGCTGTTCCAGGTTCAGCATCATACAGATAATTTTCCCCTATGGATATACCAGATTTGCCTTTACTGAAGTTCATCTGCCACATATTTGTCCACCTGCTCAGTTCTGTGAGGTCCTTCAGGATTTGCTCACCTTCAGTGAGGTATCCAACTGCCTGAAGGACCTGAGGATCACCGGCAAACCTGGGGATTTCATTGCACCCCTCCATGCCTGAGGCCATCCATATGCTCATTGGCTTCCTCACCAAACTCCAGCAGATTGGTGAGCTAGGCTTGCCTTTGCCTTTGCCCTGCCATCCTTTTCCACGAGGCTGTACTTCTCCATGCTAGCAAGAATCTTGTTCTTCACAGCACGCTCTGCATGCCCCAGGGTAGAGGGCAGCTCCAGGGGTGTGTGGGCCTCAAAACTGCATTCACAGCCCTCTCTGTAGGTGGGAGCATATGGGAAACCTCTCAGCCCTTGGTCTTTCTGGTGGTGCTGATACACAGGAGGGAAACACACCTCAGTGTTTCACTCCTGTGTATCAGCACAATGTCACCAGCACCAGCAATGGATACAGGAAGTTCACTGTGGTTCTCAGCTATGGCCTTGCCATCACCCTTTTGACAGCCAGGCCTCAAATGAGCCCACTGATTCATTGCCTGCCAGTACAGCATTTGTGAAGGACCTACAGCCCCAGTAATCCTGGGGATTTTTGGTCTGCTCCCTTTCAACTCTTTTTGACTGATTGCTGCATTTTTACATAGTTACCTTTCTTGAAATTGAACCTCCACATGCTGCATTTATTTTGTTTGTTCTCCACTAAAGAGTTAAAATTGTGCTGCAATCATTCTTACAAATGAGTTCTTCCACTTCTGCCTGTGGAACCAAGTCTTATGTACCATTCTAGACCACATCCTGAATCACATCTTTTCTTGTGGGTTGAACAATTTAGACTAGTTAATTCTGGCATGTAATAATTTATTGCTTCCAAAAAGTTTTTCTCCATGGTTCATCCTAATGAATCATTAACCTCTATGTGTATGAATGGATGAAATCTCCCGCTGCTGCTGCCCATCCTAGTTTTGCAGCTTCTGTGATCTCAGTTAAAACTGTTCTCCACAGTTCTGATCAGAGGGTCAGGAGTACTGTTCTTGTGCTATATTTTTATTACTAGAGTCTATTTAGTTACTTTTCCACCTGCAAATCTTTCCCACAGCATTTTCACACTGTTGAACATTATATTATCCTTCACAAACTGTGCAGCTCCTTAGGACAGCCTGCTGTGTGAATTTGTTGTCCTGACAATACTTTTATTCTCCTTCCACCAGATGTCCTTGAACATTGCTCTCGCCCTCCCTTTTTCTCAGTTTCCATCTCTCTGTGAGCACATGCAGGATCCTCAGGCTACCAGTGTCCTCATCAGTGCTGTAGGTTCAAGCTGCACCTTTTCCTCTGGTGTTGACTTCATCATCTCCAAGAGTGGAAGTCTCACCTCATAAAATTCTGGCAAAATGAATGAAAAATGGAAGTGCATGGTTGAAACTGGTTCTGTCAAATCTTTAAACAGCATGGAGAGCAGTGTCTGGTGGCCTTTTGACCACACTCTTAAAAACAATGGAGTAATCACTGCCTGGAAACACATGATGCTAGCATCATAGAATTGGTTAGGTGGAAAAGCCCTCTAAGAGCCTTGAGTCCAATTGTTCCCTCAGCACTGCTGAGCCCACAACTAATCCATGTCACATCTACTCATCTTTTAAATCCCTCTATCCATCTCCATTGGCTGCAGGGGCAGGGATTAGATAACTGGATCACTCATTTTTGAATGGCTAAAACTGAGCATGTGTCAGCTGGATTGAACTGCACAGTTGGAGGAACATCTGATTTCCCTGTGCCCCAGAGTCAGGGTATTGCCTAAAACACAGGTGCAGCTCTCTGGGTCAGTTCCTCCCTGTGCCATTCAGGGCAGGGATTGGCGTCTGTAATGTGCTCCCCTTTTACAGGTCTCTGCAGAGCTGAAACATCTGGAATTCTGGAAGATAGTATTTCAGTGGAATAGGGTCTTACATCTGATTCTGTGCCGTGTCAGTAAGCACAGGATGTTCTGGACTTACAGAAACAGTCTCTTCTTGAGGAATTTTGTTCAACATTTGTCAGAAACACTTTCATAGCAGAAAATCAGGATGTCTGCTCCTGGGTATAGTGCAACCTGTATAGGAGATATTTAGATTACTGTCCCTGCAGATGGGAAATCAGATGCAAAGGATGACAATAGTTACTGAGTAAAGTCAAAGATCCAGGGTAGAACCAGGAGTGTCCCAGGATGATACAGCAACAAGGGTAAGAGTGCTCTTACCCAGCAGCAGGTTTTGCAGTTCAGCAATGCTGTGTGCAAGGATCAGAGGTTTCAAAACTTGGAGGTTTTATGTTGTACATGCTTCTCTATGTTCAGTTTGCTATAGGAGACTATTTCCTACCATGTCTGGCCTCCATGATACCCCCTGGCAACAGGTTATGCAGTCTAATTTATGTTTTGTGTGAAGAAATGATCTGTGGAGTTTACAGTAGACCTACTGCCAGATAATTACATTTGATGTCCCCAAATTCCCACAACCTGGGCACAGAAAATCAGTGTTTCCTATTTACTTTCTTGACTGCATCCATGATTTTGTCCTCCATTATAATCCCTCATGTGAACCATCTCTCTCCAGGTGAAGTATCCTTGGCTTTTCAGTTATTTCTTGTATCCAGAGTTTGAATTAATTGACATTTAATTGTGCATCATTCTGTCACATATTCCCCCCCTTACCATAAGATCCTCTTGCAGCTTCTGTATATCCAGTTTTCTTTTGATCCACAATCATTTTGTCATGAGGTCTGACATGGACAGTTTCTACAGTTTTTTAGTAGAAACCTTCCTCAACATGTTGAACAGCACTGATCCCAGCACAAAACTTGTGGGTTTCCAGGGCTAAATTAAACCTGCTGCTAGTTTATGTGTCTTTAATCAGCTGCTATTTCTTGAGAAGACCTTTCTTTGTATGTACTCCATGATCACTTAATTTTTCTAACAACAATAATTGTCTTTGCTGAATGACGATGTCAAAATTTCTTTGTAGCACATACCTGTGTGCTTTCTGCCTCCCTCAAAGATCTGCAAGAGGCTTTTGAGGCATGGCTTCCTTCCACAAAAACATGCTGAGTCTTCAGCATTATGATTATAGTTATTTATGCATCTAATAATTTTACTCTCTATTTGCTTCTACCAGTTTGTTCAGTATGGAAATAAGTCTGGCTGGTTTGTAGTTTTCCAGCAGCTCTTTAAAAGGTTCACATTTAAAACTTTCCATTCCTCTGCTACTATGTTCAATATTAAATGATAGGTTGTTCCCTGGTTCATAATTGAAAAATCGCTGACTTCCAATTTTTGAAGGCTTTTTGCTTTAATATTTTCATTTAATGCACCTTTTAACTACAGTGAGATTTTTTTTATGATTTAAAATGTCTTTATTTTGATAGGTACATTTTCTCTGAGACTCTAACATAGCATCTTTAAACAATCTTCTTGCCGCCTAAAGCATTTAACCTTTTTGATTACTCATTTAAATTTCTTTTTAATAGCATTCCTCACTTTTTCTTTGAAGTTAAGCATTACTGTTGTGGATTATTTTGGTCCTGAAAGAATATTTGATATGGCTAAGTCATGGTTATTTTTTGCTGAGTGGCCTTCCCAAAAAAACTCTCTGAACTGGTAATGTTGTTTCTCCTTTTGTTGGCTTTCTGGTTAGTTTTTCTAATAAGTGGTCATTTATAGTGTCTAAAATGCAGTTTCAGCAACTCTCCTCATAGTGGCCCCCATTCAGTCTGGCAGGATCTCCCTTTATCCCTCTGCTTTCTGCCTTCTTAGTCTCCCAGAACCCCCTCAACGTGGCTTATTTACCATCAGCGCTCTGCTTGGAAAGTTTCCAGTACAGCCACCATGCACTTTTCTAAACACGGCTTTATTTGTTCACATGTCCTCCATTGATTCTAATTCCTTACCCAAATGTCACTGATTTCCATCCTGTCCTTTTATCAGAATACAGTTTTCCTGCATTTATTTTTAAAGTGAAGTGATACCTGACTGTGTGACCTTCTACACATCCCAGCTTTGGTCTGTAGCAATCCACTGCACCCTGCTATCCATTGGGTTACTCCAGTCTCGCAGCTCTGCAATGAGGAGATGAGTAATGAAGAAAAGGATCAAAATATGCAGAAACAGTTTAACTCTCCCTCTGCTTCCATAGGTTTTATTAATTCATACAAAAAGAACAACATGGAGCTGTGTCAGGGGCATTTAGGCTGGATTTCAAGGAAAGATTCTTCCCCCAGAGGGTGCTGGCACTGCCCAGCCTCCCCAGGGAATGGGCACGGCCCCGAGGCTGCCAGAGCTCCAGGAGCCTTTGGACAGCTCTGCCAGGGATGCTCAGGGTGGGGTTGTTGGGGTATCTGTGCAGGGACAGGAGCTGGGCTGGGTGATCCCAGTCCCCTCCCACTCAGGATGTTCTGTGATTCTATAATTCTTTAATTTATTCTGATATATTGCTGCCTATTGGTACAGATCAAGCACATTTTTGCAGCATTTTCTAAATATGGAAACCAAGCTCATTGCTCTTATCTTAAACAAATGTAGACAAATTAGTTTAGATCCTTCAACTCTTATGTGTGCACTGATTAAATGTTTAACATTATATTTCTTCTAAATGAAGGAACTGAGGTATCTAGTCAAAGCAATAATCTAAAATCTTAAATGTAATTATATATCTAGCTATTTAGGTTTATTCTGGGCACCAGAAGAAATAGAGTGCTTATCTAAGCACTTAAGATATTTACTGTTTCAGCAGGTGAGAACAACCCAAAGGCCAATAGGGGCTAGAGCTAAACAGGATCTTGAACAGGAAAGATAGACTAGAACCAGAAAAAAGAGCTGGTATTGTCAGCTTGAAAGGGAGTTATGTGGCTGTTTGAGTTGCCTTAGAGGAGATTAAATTTCTCTGCTGAAAATGACAGATGGTCACGGTATCATTGTGTGTCCTGCCACGGGCACAGAGAGGAAGGAGCCCAATGTTTGCTATAGTGAGAAACTCAAGATCTGGGGTTGAAGCTGACACAGCAGCTGAAACTGAAAAAATAGAGGTGAAAGTTTACAAGAGTGCAAAAGCTTCTACACGTGGCTTCAGGAGAAACAAAACTGAAGTACAGAAGTGTTTGGCAATGGACAGATAAAGCTACGTGGGTTTGAAGCTGGAGGGAGCCTGGAATTTCTTCCAAAGAAAGGCTCTTATCTGTGGCCCAAGCAAGAGGAAAGAGCTTTGCAAAGGGATTTCCAGATCTAGCTTGATGAGAAGTCACTTCAAGAAAGAAATTCCAATTAAGCAGGAACTGAGTGTGTAAGGAGTGGAAAGCACAGTTCATCAGCAAGGGAACCCCAGGTGACACACACAGCAATGCAGGGACATTGCCAGGAGATGAGTTATGTACAGCCTTGCTGGGCACACCAAAGCAGGGAGGAGTGAGTCCTCAGGTGTGTAAATAAAAAGTGAATCCAGGAGAAAGAGATAAGGTCTGCTGCTGGAAGGATGAATAAAAAATAAGAGATAACAGACATGGGTGCCCAAATTCGTTGAATACTTTGCACAGATATGGATCAAAACAAAGATGAAAATAAAGGAATGGAAATGATTTCAAGTATGTTGGGAGCAAGCTAAAAGAGCTTGCTGCAATAAAGGAATGTTGTTACCTTATCAAAGAAAATGTCACTTGAAATGAAAGGTCTAGTAATGAGTGTTATGTGGTACATGCATTTAGCCAGAGCAAAAACAGAACACAGAAGTTTGTGTTGGCATATGGAAAGAAAAGAATGGCTTTGTGACACCCCAAGTGACAGAAGAACAATAAAAGTGAGTTTGAGAAACTCTTGAAAGAAGCAAAAAATCTTCTGCTGCAAAATGGTATCTCATCTGCTGGAAAGAGCTGAAGCAGAGAGGCTGAGTGTGGAGACCCAGAGTCACCTGTACAAACAGCTGAGGAAAGGCAAAGGCCACTGTGATGCCAAAGCAGAGCACGGCTTTACAGGGGGGCACGCAGAGAACTAATCCGGCTGTCGAAAATGCTGCTGAGACGGAGACTTATGGAATACCGCAGGTGCTCTTCCCACTCCTGCTCGGCCCACGCCAGAGCCCGGGGGTGCTGCGAGGACTGGCCGGTGTCCCCCACCGCCGGAGGTGATGCTGCGCCTCCATCTCCCGGCCAAGGGCTGAGCTGCACCGCTCCCAGAGAGTCTGAAAGTAGGGCAGGGAGGGGATCCTATCCTACAGCCATCCTCTCCCAGAGTCCTTTGTGTCCCAGGGTGATCTAGAACTGCCTGTGAGCCGCAGTTTCTTATAAGGAAAAAATAATGTCAAGAAAATCCTACCGCTCTCAGAAGCTGCTATGATCTTTAGCATCCAGGGTGGCCTGCAGCAGGAGGAGCTTCAAGGCCATGTGGGTGTTGTGTTGTGCAAGGAAGTACCTCTTCCTGTCTGTACTGGATTTGTAACCTGTAAACTTCATCCAGTGCCTCATTTTTATACCAGAAATTGTTCCCTGGCTATGCCATTCAGGGAAGAAAATACCTTTATCAGTTTGTAGCAATGGAAATAGCCATGACTGGCAAGACCTCCTTGTCCCATCCTGAAAACTTGTGCTGTGGCAAGGAGGGCTGTGCCACCAGGGGACTTGGATGATTCCTTCCAGATCCTGTCACGACACAGAGTGAGCAGGACCCCATTGGATCAGTATGAAAACTGGGACACAGGAGCGCCCAGACTGGGGCAAGAGGCATCAGTGGCAGGGACCGTCCTAAGGCTGGGGGAGGGCTCTTCCCTCACAGGGGGAAGGGCATTTCACATGGGTGAGGGGAGATGGCTGAGTGTATTGGGATGGGGGATAATACTGTGACAAGGTGGCCAGGGCCACCAGCACTCCTGGGAGCCAGGAAGTGCCCTGGGACAGATGCCTTTGACAGTGTTGATCCATCAAATCTCCCCTGTCTGGACTCCTGGATTTCTTCAAAGAACTCTCAGGGCTTTTTGAGAGATAACATTCCTTTGCCAAACTTGCCTTTCCTATTATCTCATATTTCCTATATGGCCATTAATTGTATTCTTTAGAAGAGTCTGTACTAATTTGTCTAACTACAAACTTATATCTATCTAATTTGTGAGACTTAATGGTCTGGAACATTAAAAACATTATATCACATTAGCACCCTGCCACTCTCCGGATAGCCAGAGCCCTTTCAAGTGGGAGATAACACAACCTGCTTAGGAGCTGAGCTATTTCATCTTGGCACTTTCTTGGCACTCTTGGGCTGATGGTCCCTGCTCCTGCCCAGTTGCTGATATCTGCTCTGTTGATGTTTTCTAATCTCTTCTACAGAGATCTCAACAGGAGACTGATCCTCCCTTGTGTTCTGTATAAGGGGGCTCAGGGCAGCCCAAGCTCCTGTGCAATAAAGGGACGCAGAGGAATTATCTGAACACTGCTGTTGCACATGGACAATGTGCCTCAAAAAGAGCTGAATATTTCTTATTTCCCCTTTTGCAATGTGTGACCCAACCTTTTTCAAAGATGGTCTCTCTAGGCTTAGGAGCTCCTGCTCTGTCATGTAGCCATCCCAGGTAGTTTCTGGTTGTACTTTTTCACCCTCATATCTCTGAAGGGATGCATTTGCTTTGAGCCTCCAGGATGATATTTTTAGGTACTCTTCATGCCACCCACAAAGATCTTTTCATTTTTTACTACTTCTGCATTCTTAACTAATTTACCTGTTTTGATATGAAGCAGTATTTTTTCTTTTTATTTTGTATTTCTCTTTGGGGTGTTACTGCTGAATGTAAACATACCAAACACCAGTCTGACCTATAACAACTGCAGAGTGCTCAGGGACAAGCCAGGAGCTGGGTTTCCTACTAGAAGTTCCCAAATAGCTGTCCTGTGAGCTAAACATTGATGAGGTTCCAAAACATAGTGCCAGTATCTTGTCCTGAAATGACATTTATTTGAGAATGTAATCTCCCATGGCAATTGCTCTCCTGGAACTTCTGTCATTTTATTATGCTCTTCAGAATCAGTGCCTTGCTTTAGCAGCCAATAATGCAGCCCTCAGCTGCTACTGCCACCTCTGAAAATTCTGGTTTATTTGATGCATTTAGTCTGCTGGTCTGGTTTGACTACAGAAAGAATAAAAAAATTAGCTGGTGACTGGGATATCCAGGAGCCTGGGGATCCCACTCTGGAGGAGAACTTCCCTGTTTAATCAGGAAAAGGAAGCTTAGGAGAATGTGGTTACAACCTGTAGCTATACTGGGGAAGAGCTAATTAGGTTGCAGTTTGAGCACGAACAAGAGGTAGGATTAAACAGATAAGGAAAATTTGTAGAGTGGCAATTAATGGAAGTTTTTCCCCAGCTAGGGCAAAACCAGTTTGGTTTTAAGGCAGACTATGACAAGCTCCCAGAAAATATCCCAAAACACTTGACTTTGAGAGCAGAGACTGCACTTGTTGAGCCAAGAATTAACTTCTATAGCATTTGGGAATCCCCAGCAATACTTACAGCAAACATCATCAGCCTTCCTGCCCTAAGGTATTCTTGTGGTCTCTGGAGACCTTCCACTCCTCAGGGCAGTTCCTCATCTCCTGCCTGGCCAAGCAGCTCCTACAAGCCCATCACGTGTTGTAGATGTCAGGGCAGGAGAACACAGCTCCTGCCAAGGCAAGGGAAGAGCAGGGGACCCCAAGCTGAAATCAACCAACCACTTTAGGGCTCTTCTTTTGTAATTATTCATGAGTACATTCATGTCCATGAGCAATCCCATACCTGCCTACTTAGAGAAAGTTTTAACATCACATATCATGTAGCAATCCCTCACTGGAATGTTAAAATCCATGCTAGGCATTTTGGCACTCTGTGAACTAAAGTTACATGTGTTTTGTTTCTTTTCCTGCAGTTTCACCTGGCTTTGCAGCCAAGTCCACACTGGCCTGGTGACCCACTTCCGTGGGCAGATTGTTGCAGAGTTTGACAAGGAATTCCGGTACTTGTATGCAGAGTCCAGAGCAGTGACCAGCTTCTGTGTGCCAGATCCCAGGACATGTCTCTCCTCTTGGAATACCTCAAAAGTTGACAATTGTCTTCTAAAACCCACTCAGGGGAATGATACTGAGACTCTGAGCCCCTCCAGCAGCCTTTCCAATGTGAGCATCAGGAGCATAAAAGTGTCTCCCTTTATGAAAAATTCCAGCTGCAGTGCACACCAGGAAAAGCAAGGTTCCAGCTCTGATTCTGGCAATAAGAAGGGGAAAGAAGACACGTTCCTGAAGCCCACTTGCCCTAAACAGCAAGAAGAACCACCAGACTCAGCGAACAGTCCTCCAAATAAACCCACCCCAGCCTCGTATCCCAAATCAAACCTCATAACAGCAAGGACATTCCTGCAGCCGGAGCCTTCCTCCAATAACCCTGGTCAGCAGGGGGACACTAAGACCAACAGCAGCCACTGCTCCCCGCCGAGAGCAGGGCAGCCCCTGCAGTCCCTGTCAGAGGGTACCAGCAGCAATGGGACCAGCCTGAAGCAGAGAGCACATGTGGCCACCTCCGGGGAGCTGCCAGCTGAAAATGAGAATGTCTTTTATGGGGTGGAAAAGAGACAGAGCTCTGGACATGGCCATTTTGACCTCTTCTCCCCATACAACCACCTCAAACGGGATAAAAAGTCCGTAGTACCTTGCTATGACAAGTTTCCAGAGGATATGCTGCTGGAAAAGAACAGCACGTACGGGGCAGAGAAGAGAATGACTCTGGGGCACAGCAAGCTGGACCTGATCACCAAGTACAACAAGCTAAAATCCAAACACATACACAGTCGGTTCGAACTCTGACCTCGGCCTTAAGCTAGCCTCTGGTCTGATTTTCCAGGGGTTGCTTTTCCCAGCCAATCATCACGCCTGGGGCTTGGAATCAAAACATTAGCCTTGTTCCTGTTAAAAGGTGTCTAATGTATGTAGATGACTGATTCAGATGAGACTAGCAACTGCAGCTCAAATTTTCAATTACATGATTGTGGCAAGAGGGAGAAAAGCACATAAATATAATCCACATTCCTTTTACTCACTTGGGAAAGAACCATTTCCCCTCAAACTTACAGCAAAGTCTTTGCTACAGCTGGAAACTGGCCACTGGGTCTTCAGGGTGAGCTGTGGGTCTCTCCATGCTGAGCAATTCCTCTCCCTGTATCCATATGGTGAAAATGAAATGGCCAAAGGCAGGGAGATATGAAAAATAAAGGAGTTGTTCTGCTGGAAAAAGCCGTATTGGGTCCCGGTGGGTGGGGAGGGTGAGCACGCTCAGGTGTGCTCAGGGCCCCACCATGCTGAGCTGTGCCAGGCCAGGAGGGGACAGGGACACGTTGGGGCACACGTTTGGCATCTGCACACGGCTGACATTGGCACATCAGTGGTGTCAACACACAATGGGGGCTGCTCCGGGGCACACCTGAACACTGGTGGCAGCTGACACAGGCGGCCCCTATACATGAGTGAGGCACTCAGGTGGCAGCTGGGCCCTGGGTGGCCTGCCAGCTCACAGATGACGCGTCTGCTGTCCCACACCACAAGTGCATGGAGGTGGTGCCCAGGCATGGCTCGCGTTGGGACAGGGACAGTGTCAGCACCTGGGGAACACTAAGGCATGGCCTGGGGCTGTACACAGATGGGGGCAGCCCACAGTCCCCCCCACAGGGACTGCCATGGCACACCTGGTACAGGGACAGGGATGGGCACTCGGGACAAGGACAGCGATGCCACCCCTGGACCCGCGGCGGCCTCTCCAGGCTGTGGGGACACACGGGTCGGCTCAGCCCCAGCCGAGATCCGGGTACACGGGGACGGGTTGTGTCCCACAGGCCCGTGGCGGGGCCCGGGCTGCGAGCGGTACCTGGGGCGGTGCTGCCGCCATGGACGGGGCCCTCCGGGGCCCCGGTCGGAGGCGCTCGGTCCCTCTGCGGGTCCCGAGCAGGTCCCGCCTCCGCTCCCCCTCCCGGCCGCTTAGGGGCGCTGTTCCCAAGAACTGCGGCCGGCGTTGCTCTGCCCCGCATGCGGCCCGCCGGAAGCGGAAGCGGAAGCGGCAGCGCCTCGTGGTTCCGGCGGAGGCGCTCGGAGCTGCCGCGGCCCGTTCCTGTTCCCATTCCCAGTTCAGCCTCCTTCCCGGCCCCGCCCCTCCCCAGTTCCCGTTCTCGGCCTATTCTTGCTCCCTTCCCGGCTTCCTTCCCGGACCCAGCTCCGTTCCCGTACCCGTTCCCGGCCCCGCTCCCATTCCCGGCCCCGCTCCCATTGCCGTTCCTGCCATGGCGGTCCGCGCCAGCTTCGAGAACAACAACGAGCTGGGCTGTTTCGCCAAGCTCACCAACGCTTATTGCCTCGTGGCCATCGGCGGCTCCGAGAACTTCTACAGGTGAGGGGTGCCCGGCCCTGCCCTGCCCTGCCCTGCCCGGCCCTGCCCGCGGCCCCGCGGGGCCCTGACGCGGCGCTTTCTCCTTGCAGCGTGTTCGAGGGGGAGCTCTTCGGGACCATCCCGGTGGTTCACGCCTCCATCGCCGGCTGCCGCATCATCGGCAGGATGTGTGTGGGTACGTGAGGCGGAGGGAGCCCCGGGAGGCTCAACGGGGGACGGGGAAAGGTCGCGGGTTCTGTCGGAGCCACACCGTGGGCTGAGCCGTGCCGGGGAGTCCGTGTGGCAGCGCCCCTCGCCCACGAGGGTTGTTTTAATGCCTCGACTGTGTGAGGAGGAGGAAGGATGATCTCAAAGGTCTTTTCCAACCTGGCTGATTCTGTGAAGGACGTGGGGTAACAGAGACTCGCCCGGGAGCCGGGATCCCCACCCCGGGGAGTTGGCTCTCGGGGCCGGGGAAGCTCCGCTGCTCCTCAGGGCCGGCCCGAAGAGGGGGAGGCATTACCGAATGTGAAAGTCAGGGAAAGGCCTTTCATGTGTCTCCGCCTGGTGAGACCCTGTTAGGTCAGACCAGCTTCTTGCTTATTTGTTCCTTCAACCTTCAGTCGTGCTGCCACAGTCACACAGACAGGAGCACCGGGCCTTTTGTAGGGCAAATGACATCTGCATGGAGAGTTCCTTGTAAGGTGTCTCCCTGAGAGCCTCGGGCCTCCTTTAGTTCTGTCGGAAGAGAAAAGGGAGTAAAGATAGAGCTATTCACCCATACTTTGTGCTTCAGCCTGATTTTTTTTTTCCCTGTGGTGCTGATCATTTTTACATCCCCTGGGCTGAATTCTGG
This sequence comes from Zosterops lateralis, assembly GCF_965231275.1. Classification (NCBI taxonomy): domain Eukaryota; kingdom Metazoa; phylum Chordata; class Aves; order Passeriformes; family Zosteropidae; genus Zosterops; species Zosterops lateralis. Next base: position 14,005,674 of record NC_139776.1, read on the forward strand.
GCTTGGAAGGAGCACACAGAGCAAGAGCAGCTCAAGCCAGGTGTGAACAGGAGGGAAGTGCTATAACACACCCTGTGGAAACATTCTTTTCATTCTATTCTGTTTCCTTTTGTCGTTTTAGGGAACAGACACGGGCTGCTGGTCCCGAGCAGCACAACAGACCAGGAGCTGCAGCACATCCGTAACAGCCTCCCGGATTCCGTGCGGATCCAGCGCGTGGAGGAGCGGCTGTCGGCCCTGGGCAACGTCACCACCTGCAATGACTACGTGGCTCTGGTTCACCCGGACCTGGACAGGGTACAGGGCTCTGGGACACTTGGACATTCAGAGTGGGGCTGGGAAGTGCTGCCCACACTGAGGCTGGAATTGTTCCCTCCGGCTCAGCTGTGGAATGTGCTTTGGAGAAGGGAAGGAGTGAGGGGTCCTGTGTATTATGGGACAGGGCAAGGGAGAACAGCTCCCCACTGACAGAAGGTAGGGCTGGATGGGATATTGGGAAGAAATGCTTCCCTGTGAGGGTGGTGGGGCCGTGGCACAGGTTTCCCAGAGAAGCTCCAAGCCCCATCCTTGGAAGGGCCCAAGGCCAGGTTGAACGGAGCTTAGAGCAACCTGGTCTCGTGGAAAGTGTCCCTGCCCATGGTAGAGGTAGAATGAGACGCGTTATAAGGTCCCTCCAACCGAAACCATTCTGTGATTCAGTGATTGTTTGGTGCAGTTTGCTTTGGGTGCATAAAATTGAATGAATTAGAGTGTGCATGGGTCTAGTAAGGACGTAAGGAGGAGGGCAGTGGGACCACAGAAGGAGTTACAAGCTACAGATGAGTGAGCCAGAGCATGTCATAGCTGAAAGAGACCATGGATGGGCATCATTACAGGGCTTTGAAAAAATAAAAGAAGGTTCTTGTATGAGAGTTTAAAATAAGGGCAGAGGAGGCAAAGTCACTCCTATTTTATGTCTGAAAACTGGTAACTTAACAGCATTGAGAGAGATGTGTTGTGTGACTGCAGATCCTGGCAATGTTTGCTTCCAGCTTGTGCTAAAAGTGATGAAGAAATGTGACTTGGTGGCAGGAGTGCAGAGGGAAAAATAAGGGCATGAGAGAAAGCTTTGCACAGTATGTTTTTAAAAAGTATAAAAAGTAAAGTAAGATGGCGAGAGAGAAATCAAAATAATTCACAGTGAAACTTGGAGAGGAAGGAAGTTGTTAGAGTTATGAGAAGCATAAGACCATTTTGTCTCAGTGGTTTGGGAGCAAAGAGGACTGGTTTGCTGAGAATTGATACAAGTGATGTACTCCCAACAGAGAGAGGGGATTTGGACATTTCTCAGCAAAGGCACGAGGCTGTGTTCAATGACACAAGAAGCTGGGAACATGTGAAGTGTGGAGCTTGGCTGTGTTATTGTGGCTGGGTTGCAATGAGCTGTGTGGGAGACTCCCAGCTGAGAGCTTTGTGCAGGAATGTGTCCCGCTCCACAATACTGTTTAGCTGAAGGCTTTATCCTCCTTCCATTTGCAGGAGACAGAAGAGATCCTGGCAGATGTGCTGAAGGTGGAGGTGTTCAGACAAACAGTAGCAGACCAGGTGCTGGTTGGAAGTTACTGTGTTTTTAGTAACCAAGGAGGAATTGTGCACCCCAAAACTTCAATCGATGACCAGGATGAGCTGTCTTCTCTGCTGCAGGTCCCGCTCGTGGTAAGGCATTTGTGGAGTGTTTGCTCCTCCCATTCCCTCCCAACTCCTTTGCAATGTTTCTCCAGCTTGGGGGCTCCTAGATACTGTTTTTCCATGAAGTGATTGTGAGTGGGAGGTGAGCAGAAGACTTGAACCAAGTCTTCCAGACAGTTTCCTGTCTTTCCTGAGTCTGAATAAGCTGCTCAGGACTTTTAGCTGCCTTCTGAAATGTTCCTCCGCTGGCATGGTGCACATTGTGCAGATACAGAATGTGAGGCTGTTTGTGGTTTGGCTGAAGCCAGTGTTCAAAAAGATTAAGTAAGAAACTCCCGTGCCTGTTCAGTTGGATGTGTGAATGCTGTTATCCTTCCTGCTTAGTGGATTCTCTTTCACTGAATGCCACACCAGTTTCTCACCAGAGAGTAAAGGCTGTTCATTGATCATTTAATCTGACCTTCATAACTTTGCTCGTGGCAGAGTTCCTCTGTTCAGCCGTGTGAGCTGAGCAACCCAGCGAAGACCTGTGGCCAAGGCCGTGTGAGGGGCTATGGTGGGGCTGTGGCAGGGCAGTGTGAGGGTCTGTGTGAGGATCTGTATGAGGGGCTATGTGAGGGTCTGTATGAGGGGCTGTGGCAGGGCAGTGTGAAGGGCTGTGTCAGGGCTGTGTGAGGACCTGGACAGGGCAGTGTGAGGGGCTGTGTGAGGGGCCATGTGAGGAGCTGTGGCAGGGCTGTGTGAGGAGTGTGGCAGCCCCTGCTCACGGCTTGTGTCCTGGCAGGCGGGGACGGTGAACCGTGGCAGCGAGGTGATCGCGGCAGGGATGGTGGTCAACGACTGGTGCGCCTTCTGCGGGCTGGACACCACCAGCACTGAGCTCTCCGTCATCGAGAGCATCTTCAGGCTCAACGAGGCTCAGCCAAGCACCATCGCCACCAACATGAGGGATTCACTCATTGACAGGTAGGGAGGATCCACCTCTGGGATCCAATCCAATCATGGTCAAAACAGGCAAGATTTTATTATAAAAGCAGCTGATTTCACAGTTGATCTATCTGCTTTAAATATAATTTTTTTCACTTCCTCTTCCCTTTTGTTGGTTACTGGCAGTAATTGCTCATTGAGTTATAAAATGTTTTCTTGCAATGAGAATCCTTTTTGGGAGAACTAACATCTGTTTCAGCTGGCAGATTTTCATCCCTAACTGTTCAGTGCTCAGCTATGAGATGAAAGGGTTTTTTAAAACAAATCTTATTTTCAAAGTTAAAATACCAGTGACTTTCAAATGCTTGCTGTAATAATTTCTGGAGCCAAAAAGACTGTGGAACTTGTCAGCTGTTGCTGCTTTAAACCTCTTACATTTAAAACTGCTAACTTGAATTTTTAAAGCCTTTTTGTTAAAGGCTTTGTCCAAGTTACTTTTTAATGTGAGGCAGGGATTGTTTTCTGTCTGGAGTAATGATATGGGACCTTCCCCATTCATTAATGTATGCAAATGTTTTTTCATAAGAAAATGTTTTTACATTTAGACATAAGCATAGATGAATATCTTGGGGGAGCTGTTTCTGGGCCTTGAGTTGCAACCCTGAGGAACACTCATCAATCAGTGGTGCTGAAAGTGTTCCTGAACTACCTGAGCATTGTAACTTGGTTGCTGAGTTCTCAGCCACAATCTGGGAATTGTTTATGGTATAAGGGATTCCTTCAGTGGAGAACCCTTTAAAGAATTCTTTTCCCTGTTACAGTTTGGGTACAAAGTCTTGATGTCTCTGAGTGTATCAGAGCTGTAATTAAACCTGCTCTGAGCTGTCAATCATTACCTGGGCCAGGCTGAATATGCATTTTGCCTTTGCCAGCCTGTTCCCGTTGCTGGCTGTTAGCAGCCACAACATCTTGCTTTCCTCCTTTCCTAGGAAGGGAAATTTTTCCTGGGCCTTTGTAGTGGGAAGGTGAGAACTGACTGAAGCTGGCATTTTGAAATGCCTTCTGCACTCTGGCACAACTAAACCTTCTTTCTGTTTTGTCTTTTAGCCTGACATGAGCAATGTTGGTTCCTACTTCCCAGAAAGCTCCTAAGGAGTGAAGTGTTGAGCTGCACTTTGGATCACAGACATCCAGACCTTCCGATGATATTTCTGCAGGCCTGGCCCAAGGGAGAGGCTACAAAACCAAATTTTTGTTGTATTTTGTAAACTGGTACCACAAAAACTGACGAATAACATGCATAAGATACAAATAAGGAATGCTCTCTATCCCTTTGCTCAGTTCTTTAGCTCTGCTTTATGGTTTTGTGATGCCAACTGAGCCCCTCAAATTTCCCCACAATATTTACTCTTGGATGTTGATCACTAGAGATTATTTTGCCTAAGTCTTGCACCAGTGTCCTGCTGCACAGCAATTTGTTTTGGCACTACATGGGCTTCCCTCTCTGTCCACACTCCTGCTCGAGTGGTGTTTCTGCTCTAGGTACATGTAAGACCCCTTTGTATGACCAGTACCAAAAATACAGTAGTTTACTTGCCACAAAACAACTCAAAAGTCACCACCTGCTCTTTTGCCCTGACTTGTAGCTGTTCCCATGGGATGGTGATTCTGAAGCGATCAGCTTGGATAAAAACCAGAGTTTTTCAGTCCAAGGGCTTTTAACAACAACAGTGTGGGAGTCCCTGGAGCAGTGTTTGACCTGGTGTCACCTGTGCTGCTTCTGAGGTACCTGTAGGAGAGGGCCCAAAAGGCACTCTGTTGCCTGTGGGCTTAATTTGTCCTGCAGGAGTTCACCTTCTACAATGGGAAACTCTTAGAAATCAGCAAATCCCAATAGATTTGGTCCACCATCTGGAGTTACCTTGGAGACAAAGGTTAAATAATACGGTTCTAAGCAGTCAGTCAGAGGCTACAGTTTTGGAAGCTTCCTCATAAAGAGTTCTGCCTGTGCCAGATGGAAAGCAGCTTTAGGTGCTGCTTGCAGACAGAAGATTGTAATTTCTTTCTACACAGCTGTTGCTCAGTGATATTTCAGTTGCTTTCCTGCTTGCCCATTAAGGATGCACTGAAGGCATAGAAGTGCCTCCATTTTTTATCCTGAGTGTAAGAGGAAGCTCTCACTTGTCTCCACACTGCTGCCTTGCTCTCAGCTGGGTTTTTTTGAGGAATGATGACCTGGAGGCTGTATGGGCAGAGCTCTTTTCAGCCCAGGGGCTTTGGGCTTTGTAGACAATTGAGTAAATTTCCATTTTTGTTTTACTGTCTTGATGTTCAGGGAAGGCTTTGTAAGATTTGGCTGATAAAAGGTTACTCCTTAAACTTCAAAATAAAGATTGCCATGATCATCTATGATCAGCTATCAACACTTTGATATCATGCACCACCTGTCTTGGCCCTGACTCCAGGTTTCCTCCTCTCAGCCTTTCTCAGTACTTAGAGTGAGAAGCTGCTTCCCTTTGGCCACCTCACAGGGCTCAGCTCTTGGGTGGAGCTGTTTGTGTGATACCTGTTTGAAACGTGGGTCTGTGGGAATTCTGAGCTAGTGAGGTAGACCTGTACAAGGAAAACAAACTAATACAGATGGGTTTAGAAACATGGATCATGAGAGGATAAAAGTGGTGTTTCAATGGCAAGTTGTGTCCCAGAAGACATGTGCAGCTCTTTAAAGAGTCCACAGGGATAGGGAGGAGGTCTCTTGTACTGTTATTATTTTCAAAAGGCATTTGGCAGGATTTTGTGCCAGGGGCATTTGGGGGACTTTGGGTGAGTGATCCCATGGAATGAGGGAAGCCCTCTGACTTGTCTGGTTTGGGAAGGTCCGTGGATTAGGGCAGGGAATTTTGGCCATACTGACTTAGTCTGACTAGTGAGGATGAGGACTGAATAGAAAGGGAAACTAAGAGCAGCTGAGTGTGAAGTAAAGGACATCATGGTTAAAAATCCAAATTTCACCCAGTAGTGGTGAACTCTGAGCAGTGCAAGAGCACATTCCTGACTGAAAGTCCATATTGGTACAGATGTGTTCATGGTCAAGAAAGTAATGGTCAAGAAACCAAAAAATGTCTGGAGCTAATTAAGAAAACAAAGCCCAAACAGCCCAAAGCAGCATTAGCTGTAATTCCATGATGCATCTTTATCCTGATCACTATGTGTAGATGAGATGCAAGTGTTGCACAGTGCTTGCCAAGTGTTTTTGCAAATAGATATTTTGGGGTAATGCTCATCTACATTAATTTTGGGTCTCAAACTCCAAAAGAAGCTGGGGAAAGGAGGGGTGAAATTCTCATGCTGCTGCCCATTGCTTGCCCTGAGATCCTGCCCTGCAGTGCCAGAGCTGGCAGGAGCAGGGTGGTGAGGAGGAGGCTGAGAACAGCACTGTGCCACAGCAAGGGTGAAGTGAGAGCCCAGGTGAAGGGTTCCAGAATGGAAGGATTCCAGGTGACAGGCCCTTGGCATGACAGCCTGGGGCAAAAGCACAGTGTAGCCCTTCACTGACCCTTTTCATGTGCTTTTATCTCCAAGGCAGCACAGCATGTGTGGTGAAGATGCCAAAAGTTGTTAAGGAATAGTCAATGAAATTAAATTGTGTGTCCCCAGACCTGGGTTCCCATGGGTTCTTGGGATTCTTAAAAGTGAAATTGCTGAGCTACAGAGGTGTGGGTTACATACCATGGCTAAAGCCACCTGGCACCTTTGCCATCAGGCAGTGGAAGGCAACACGCGACTTCAGGAAGGGTTGCAGGAATGATCAGAGGATGCTAAACTAAAGGATGATGGACAATTAGGTTATACTATGAGAAGAGCTGGAATCTAGCCCTGGGGTAAATAATAGGAGGGAGAAATGAAAGGCTCATAACTCTGGTTTCAGTGAGGCCTTGGGGTGTGTAGCTTGTGTGTGCTTTAATGGCCAAAAACTTGTCAGGATCCTTTCTGGAGGTTTCTAAACCGCTTGAGTCCTCACACTATGAGATTGGAGATCTTGAGGTTTAATGACTCATTTTAAGTTAGGAATAATTAATCTATCTTAGTGAAGGACCAGCTTTTGTGAACATAGTGATGAAGTACCCCAGCAAATGTCTAAATTTCCTGTTGCAATGAGCCTGAATGGTAATGAAATTATTTGAAGTAGTCAAAAACAAATAGGATATTGAGTGCAGTATAGTGGGAACACACAACAGCCTTTTGTTTGTTAGAGTTGAATTAGCACTGCTGATCCCTGTTCCCCTGTGGGAACAATGTGTCCTGCATTTCTGGACAGGAGCTGGAACACAGCCCGTGCCCACCGAGAGCTTTGGCTAGGCTGATGGGCAGCGAGTCCAGTGCTTCTGTAGCACAGCACAGGATCCCAGCAAAGAGCTTAGGGGTGGGAACTGTTCCTTACACAAAAAAACATGTTTGTGCCCAGATCCAAGTTATCCCAGGAGTGCCCAGGGGTTGATCTTACCAAAACAGAGATGATAATGAATGGGATTGTGCTGAAGGAAAGCTGCTTCCCCCCCTGCAGCCCCTGTGACTGCAGAGGGCTGTTCTCACCCCGAGTACCTCCTGGAATACTTCATCCCCTGGAAACTCCCACAGATAACACCTGTCCCAGGAGCCAGGTACCAGACAGGTAGAAAAGGCCCTGAAGTATTTCTGTGGCTCTGGAGCAGCAGCTGAGGCTGTGTTTTGGTAGCCCAGGGCAGCAGCTCACCTTGCTGCAGCAACCCCAGGCACAAGGCTCAGCCTCCTGCCCACCCGGGCACTGCACCGCCTGAACAGCTCGTTCCTTGGGCAGACCAAAAACCTTCCTTTGGGGCAGGGGGAAGAAAATACAAACAAACCCAGACATTGCTCTCTGTTGTAATTTTTTTTTTTTTTAATAATTTTTGTTTTTAATGATGGCTGTTGGAAGTTGCTCAAAGGTTTGGGCTGTTGCAGTCCCGGCAAGATGGCAGCGTACAGATGAGACCGAGGTGCCACGTGGCTGTCCCACCACACCTCTGGGACACAGAGCAACGCGGAGTAGCGGGGGGGGGGGTGTCTGATCAGTAGCTCTGATTTTGTTTGGTCCTTCGCACTCCTTCACTCATCATGAGACGTTAGCACGTTTTGTCACTACGGTTCAAAGTTTTGCATCTACGAGCTTCTCACTTACTTTGTAATATGTTGGTAATAGTTTATGTTTAAACACAATAAACAGCTTGGCTATGGAAATCAGTTATGAAGGACAAAATACAGTCTGAGACCACACATTAATGCAGTCATAGTGGGCTTCACCAGACAAATCTATATGTCTATCCTGCTTCACCAAAGAAATATTTGAGCACTAATAAGCAATCCGTAATTCTATCTATCTCTCTGCTGCTTTGTTCCTCATTGTAATTAGGAATACTTTTAGTGTGTTTGTTGTCCTTGGGGATTTTTTTCAGAGCTGACATTACAAGGCTATACTTTTTCTATACTAAGTGGACATTCTGTGCATTGCACTTCCATTGCACTCAATAATATTCGGTTATAGGCAGAGGGTTTAGGTTAATCACCTGTTACCCATGGTGAGCGGGCAAAGCAATCCCTGTGCTGACATGGATGGCACTTCTGTACAGTGCTGGACTTCACCATTACACTGTACTGCAAAAGACTCTTCCACTCTTATTCAACATAGTAAAAATATCAGCATCAACATGAAAATCAAAAGTCTGTGGTTAGAGCATAATGTCCTGAATCACTCACAACTGTAAGAGAGACAAGCAGAAGCAGCTGTTGTAGGAAGAGACCTGTGGAAAGTCACTAGCTGAAAGTTAAGGTATTTTTCTTGCCTTTACCTCATTTTTATGGCTCTGTCAAACGTGGTAAACTCATTCTACTGTGTGGCATGCTTCCTTTGGTTCTTGCCAAATATTTGTCTGTGAAGAAGTGAGTGAAACAAACCCCCAAATCCTGAAGGCATACAATGTTTGTAACATCTACAGGGGTTAGATTTAGTTTTATAAACAGGCCTAATTCTTACTGTACCTTGATTATTTCAGCAAAATATAATGACGACCTCACTCCAAACAAACATTTCCATTCTTCTGAAACCCAACATACAAATTCCACAATCTAGTTACACATGCCACAGAACAACAACTCATCTTTTCCCAGCGTCTTAACGGGCAGAGTGCAGTCTGTTTATACACATTCCTGGAATTTCGGTAACCATTGGTTCCTGGGTTCTTGCTGGCAGGAGCTTAAACCAACTTAAATGACATTTAAATATTACTTTCATGATTGGCTCCCGAAACAAAAACCATGATTTTTTTTTTTTTTTTTTTTTTTTTTTTTTTTTTTTAGACCAAATTACTTTGTCTTCAGATTGTCCCAGTCTAGGGCTTGCCAGGTGTCTGGTTTGGTGCTTCTTGAGCTTCTGCTCCACACTCCGGTACCTCTTTGAGTGCTCGGTGGTTCCTCGTGCACTGTGCTGAGTGGCAGCATTGATTAGTTATGAATGTACAAAACATCTGACCAGCAGGTATTGGAAAATTGTATCCAGGTAGATCCCTGGATTTTTTAATAAACTAAGAAGGTTTTTTAGAATGATTCAGCATCAGAATGTCTTCTGCTTATGACACTGAAATTGTTCTTGTTCATAGATTTCATGATCTTAATTCATTTATGAGACAACTATTAAAAAATGATTCTGTTCAGAGGTGGTTTAGCTACACTGGAGAATGCTGGGTTTAACAGGGAGCACTGGTGCAGGGAACTGAAGGAAGTTTCCCAGATCAGTTGAAACCTGTCTCGAAGACTGGTGCTGGCAGAGCGAGCCGGTGGATGGCACCACGACCGGCAGGTGACCAAAGCAGTACAAAGGAAAGAGGCTCCACACTGCAAGGCTGCCTGCCTGTATTTTTTTCCAGTTTTCCTGCTTATTTCCATCCCAGGGTGTCCAAAACTTGTAGGTCACTGAAGTAGTTTTGTTTGGTAGACTTTTCAATGCATTTTTTCCTCTTTTTTGTGTGTGTCCATAGTCCTCATCAGCTCAATGAGCTGAAATATGCAGCAGGCTGTGTCATACCCATTCCTGGACAGGTCTTTTGTAGTACACAACGTTTTGCTGCACCTCTTTGTTTTTAAACTGGAAGATTGTGTATACCAGGACAAGGATACACAGAGACAGGATGCAGGGGATCACCACTGCAATGGCATTGACAGTGCTGGGCATGTCATTTATTGTCACCATGATATCCACATCATCGTGCGGGAGGCGCCGGTCCTTGCTCCGCTCAACATCCTTCTGGTTACAGCCCATCCAGTCTTTGAGGATCGACCTGGGGTAGCCTGGCTCCACACTCAGCCTCTGGTTATCAAACTTCCAGTACTCCTTCCCTTTGTAAAAGTAGGTGTAAACTAGGAGACAAAACAGAATATTTCTCACTATTTCAGGAGCTGTGCTTGTGGGACCACATTAAGGGAGCCTGGACAACCTGAAGATGGCCACTACCTAAGTCAATAAAACACATTTATCCAGAGCATTCCCAAGCGATTGGAAAGTGAAGGTGTTTTTGGAGATGGGATTTAAAGGAGAAGCCATAACCCTGGCTAGTGTATTCAACATTGCCCATGGAATACCATTCCCCTTGGCCAAGACATGCTGGGAATTAAAACCCTACTAACTTTAAAGGAAGGGTTCTGCAGTAAACCCTTCTCTGCAGTGAGTTATTTTTTTACTAAACCATCTGTAAATATGTGCTCATCATTACCAAGTGAATAACATCACCTGCAGGGTGCCAGCCTGTGCCTGGGTGTGACAGTGTTTGGAAGAACACCAGGTTCTTTCAGCCTGAGGGAAAAAATGCTGAGTAAGATGAGTCTTTTTGCCATAGAATCCCAAAGATTTGGCCCATGTTAAGGAGCAGTGTTGTCCTTCTGCTAATAAAAGGGTAATGCTTTATACTACATGTTGTTTGAAGCACCTCCCTCTCCCTAGATGACCCATTTTCTAATGACTCTCAAGTTACTAGAAAAAAAGGAAGAGAAGGGAGCTGTGGTCAAAGTGTTGGTCTCCTGCGCTGTTCCCCAGTTTGGCTGGCTCTCACTGCCATCCTCCAGACTGGCCCAGCCCTACCACCCTCCTCTCACACCACAGCTCCAGATTTGAACACAGCCTCAATAGCACAAGTTCCTTCTGTTAGCTCTTTCCCTAACTGGAGGAGGAAATCTTCAAATCAGAGAAAGAAACATGTTGGAAGGAGCCTCTGGAGCTCCAAGCCCCTACTCAGAGCATAACTTCAAGGCTAATTGCTAACATCAGACAGGTTGGAACATTTAGCAGCGAGCCAGAGCTCGCTACAGGTAAATTAGGAGGAAATGTAAGTTCCAGCATCCCCAGAACCAGGGCCCAGGAAAAGTTGGGTAGGGTCAATTGCGTTAAAAAAAAAGTCCCATTCCCACAGAGCTGGATTATCACAATGTGGTTTAGCAGCTCAGGAGGTGTGTGGGTTGGGATGAGGGTCAGGAAGGATCTCAGACTGCTGCTGCTCACAAAGCCCAGGTGACCCCAGGGCTTCTGAGACTTGACTTCTGGATCAGAAAATACTCAAAAACTCCACATCCAACCACTCAGCTCCCAGCACAGACCAGCTCTTCCCAATCTAACAGGTGCAGTGACTGCAGACACATACAGCCTTCCTTGCTGATGAAAGCCCCCTGAGGAGCCTGAGGGATTCCTCTCCACACGGTGATGGGTTTTGGGTATCCTGGGTCCGTTGCTCTCTTGTCCTCGTTGTACCTCCAGTACCTGTCCCCTTTGAAGAAGTAGGTTTTGCCCACGGGCTCCCAGCGCAGTGCTGTGTCAATGCCCTCCCGGGGCAGACAGCTCCCCAGCTCCACCAGGCTGTGAGGGTAGCCTGGCTCTGCCGTCACTTCCTTAAAAACCCAGTACTTATCTCCTAGAGGTGAGTGGAGACACAAACAACAAACAGATTGTCCTGTTAGGAGTTGGATCGATACGAACCTAAACCCACTGCAGTGAACCACAGCTTGTTGAGAGCTTCCAGGCTTAACTGGAATTTGTGAAAAAGCTGCTCCTCCACTTCATTGTGAATCTGAAACCTTATTTTATCTGCTGCTTCTCAGCTCTTGTTTTGGGAGAGCTGTTGAACAGCCCTTTCCCATTTACCTTCTCATGCTAGTCATGACTTCAAAGACTTGTCTCATCCCCTGTCTATCCTTTGCTCAGGCTGAGGTGTTGATCAGCCCAAGCTTTTCAGACATTTCTGTTGCCTTTCCCTGAGCCTCCCAAGTTTTAGTACAGTTTAGAAAGCTGAGGTGGGGAAGCTGCAGACACAAATCCAGAAGCCCAGGTACTGCAGTTTTGTACTAGCCATGCTTTCCAGCCACCCTTCCTTGCTCACAGCTTGCTCTCAAGTTACAAGATCCTTTTCAGCCACTGTCAACATACAAGGACATAAAGTGGACCCCAGCACAAGGTTGGTCTTTTGTCTCTTTAGAAGACAATTGTCCAGAAATGAGGTTTGGGAGTGCCCTGCACCTGTAGAGGCCTCAATGCTCTGGCAAAAGGTGTTCAAGAAGATAAGCAGGGGACTGGCACTCCCTGGGAAACAGGAGCTGTTTCTTGTTATCACATGAAAGCCAATGTACCCTAATTGATATTAGCTCTATACAGAGATTGTCCTGGCAAGGCTAGCCCACACTGAATTGTATTTTAATGATCAGTGGCTGCTTGAAGTGCCCCCTTGGAAAAGGGCAGGAGTGCAGCGTACCTGTTTTCACCATTGTCATGCCATAAAAGCAGCCTGAAGTGAGGCAGCAGTGGTTGGCTCGCATTGAACTGTACTGTACCTTTGAAGAAAACGAATTTGCCATCAGAGCGCTCATAGGCTGCGTCGATCTTTGCAGGGAGGCCCTTCCAGAACTGCTCAATCTGCATGGGATACCCCTCCTGCACACGGTTGTTGCGCAGACGCCAGAACCAGCGATCCTGAGGAAACCAGAAGCCTCTTGAGACTGAGTACTTTCCTCTTGCAATCAGACCTGGCTGGGTCCAGCATCCAGCACTGCTAATCCTTGCCTAGGCCCCGCAACCATTACAGACACAAGTCCTGCTTCAGGTGACAGCTCCAACCCAGCCCAACACTGTGTCCAGTGTGGGAAGTGCTGTGGGGGGAAGATGGCAGCCCAAAGGGGGAGATGTTGATCGATGGTGCTGTGAAAAAGGGTGGAAAGAAGGAGAGGGAAAAGGAGCAGGGGGGCAAGTGAGTCCACAGCTGTAAGCATTGTGACCTCTCCATGTCTTGTCACTGAGTTGGCATGCTTGTCCTGGTTCAGTTGAAGCTCAGCTCTCGGAGCCCAGGAGAGCCAGACAGCCTGAACATCACCTGGTGACTATGTGAAACACACAAGGTTTAAAAGCACAAAGGAATTTTATGAAATATCCCTTTAGATATTTGATCATTAGTTAAAGCTGCAGTAGATGCTCAGGGATGAGCATGAGCAGGACAGAAATTTTGAGATTTCTCACAGATATCATCCCAATCTTCAACTAGTTTCATTTCAGGAATCTTCTGCAACTGATTTGGTTTGTCCATTTAAAAACCTTCAGTATGTCGCTTTCCACACTTCACACCCATTGGGCAGAGTGAAAGTTACTGGTATTTTGGGAATGGGATTGTGGATGTCCACATTCAAGGTACTCTAATGGGTTATTGAGCAAAGAGCTGTAGTTTACAAGAAAGGTTGACTCACACTCCCCAGGTTGGCTGAGTGCTCCTGAAGCCCCAGTTCCATGCATGTCACCTCTGAGACAATGAGGCTTGCTCCCAGAGAAGCTGTGGCTGCCCCAGGCCTGAAAGTGTTTCAGGCCAGCTTGGATGGGGCTTGATCTAGTTGGAAGGTGTCACTGTTCATGGCAGGGGGTGGAACAAAGGTAGTCTTTAAGGTCCCTCCCAACCCACTCTAGAATTCTATGGTTACCCATGGTACTGATATTGCTTCTTGCCTTTATAGGTGGCTCCTCTCAGGCTTTGTGGCGTCTGAATTCTCTGCCAATGCACCCAGTTCACATTTTGGAGCACAGGATGCCTGGGCATTTTGTAAACCCCATCAGGCACTGTTTCCAAACATCACAGAACCAATCTGCTCACACTTCCTTCCAATATTGCTCAGTCATCACCCTCAGAAGAACAGAGCTCTTCTCACAGACATTTCAAATCTCACTACCAAATACTTCTATTGACCTTTCCCAGCAATAAAATGAAGGGAAGACTCATGAGTAAGTGGGAATTCTTAGTACCTTGAAAACAAACATTTCTCCTCTAAAGAGAGCCACAGTGTTAAAGTTGCCATCACAGATGTTTGGTTTGGAGCCAGGGAGAGCTGGCCTATCACCCAGAGGAGGACTCGGAGGTCGTGGCTGTCTCTCGTGTTTTCTTTCTGAAGTGGAGTGAATTCTGCGAACAGGAAGAGTTGGTAAAGGCCTGGTTGGCTCCAGGGGCTCTATAGGAGGACCTAGAAGTGAAAAGGAATATATTTAGCAAAATGGACAAGCTTGTTTTTTCTGTAAGCTTTAAAAGGCTCCAGGCTGGATGGACAGCTCTGCCAGGGATTTACATACTCCTGATGCAGAGCTCATTCCCTAGAAATGGGGAGCAGAACAAGATGCATCCGCACATGAAAATCATCCCAAAACAGATAAGTGATAAGAACTGAAGAAGAGCCAGAATATTTTTGTAGGTCTTCCCAAGGAGGCTGGAGCTAAAAGGAAAGAGGAGCCATGCCGGTCACTTTCCCAACTGAAATGAAAGATGGTAACCCTTAAATAGAAATGTTTAGTAGACCATTAAAAAAAGGCAACAAAAACCCCTGGAAACCAAAGCAAAACCAGAAAAAAACAAAAACAAAAACAAAAACAAAACAAAAACAAAAACAAAAACAAAAACAAAAACAAAAAAACCCCACAAAACCAAAAACAAAAACAAAACCAGTCAGAGTGTGAAAACCAATGCTACATTGTAAGGGGAAGTGCAGGGAGTACTTTGTTACACATCAGTGACCAATCTGTGCTTTCCCTGGCAAACAGCTGTGACGAGGGACCTGATCCCACTCAAGTGCTACCCTCCCAGCACAGGTCTCCCTCTCCATCCTTCTCCAACTCAGCTCTGGGATCTGACAAGGCCACAGAAAGGTACAGAGAAATAAAAAATACAAGTGAGTTAGACTGGAGCAGAGGTCTTAAACTGCCTCTTGCCATAGGATGTTTTCATCAACTGTTAGTGGTAAATCTGGACCAAATCTCACTCAGAGAGTGACATTTCTTGTTTCTTCTCAGAGAAGGCCACAAGTTAATGGCAATAAACAGAAGGCCACTAGAGCAAGGGATTTTGGTGGGCTTGAGATGTGAAGATGGTTTATTTGCAGGGATCATGGTTTCAGTTTAATTCTGAGCCTATAGGATAAACTCCTACCTGTGGGCAGAATGGGAGCTGCTGTCATGGGTGCTGTTTCAGTGTCACAATTTGGGGCCAAGGTGCTGCACCCCAGCTGGAGGTGAATACTGGCCCTGGATGAGGCTCATCCACACAGCCTGGAAGAGTCACCCCGAGCTGGGCACCTCCCATAGCCAGGGAAGAGATTTATGAGGAAGGATTGAGGTACTCATGGAGGCCTCATGTCTGTGGGGTTAGAAGAGGGCTTTGGCACATAAACATTTTGGACTGTGCAATCTGAAATAATGGTTTGGTGCATGAATCTCCACGGCAGCTTAAATCTTAAATGTTCCATTTTCAAAGGGTTCCTAAAATGAATGAGTGCTTAACATGTCCAGGAAGGGTGACCAGATTAGGAATATCCTCACAACTAATGACAAAGAAGCCATCAGAGAAAGCCACCTCAATAATTGTTAATAAGGATATAACAGTAAGAATCTTGTGTGCAGGTTTCATGGATATAATGTTCAGAAAGTACCACTTGGATGGTTAAATCCAACTTCCTGCAGTACCAGGAGGCCAGAAACCTCCACCAGCAAGTCCTGTAACAAGCACAGTGCTTCCAGGGCAGATACAGCTTTCAACCATATAAAATCCTCTATAATGCACAGTAAACTGCTTTAATGATTAAGCCCTGTCACAGCTGAAGTCTGCATTACGCATTGCCCGAGTTTGTGCAGCTTTAAGTTCAGTGTTTTCTTTCTTATGTCTAGTGTCTTAACATTTAATCATTTATCGATCTTGATGGGAATGCTTTTAAAATTCTCCTTAATGAACTAAATAGAGCAGTTTCTTTGGTCTGTTGTTGCAATGGCTTTTGATTTTCAGATCTTGAGACTTACACCTTTTCCCTAAAGTTTTTTGGATGGTTAACTGTATTTCTACAGGGCAGCTTGTCCTCATAATGTGATGCTTTGTGCCATGCGCAGTTATTAGCAACTATTTTTATTTACTTGATTCCAGAGCTTTAATGAAAGACATTAAATATTGCTTACAGAAATACTTTATGAGAATTCTCTGATGATGATTACCCTTGGAAAGCTGTCTACATGAAATGGATACAAATACTATACTGATACTGTGTGTTTCTCATCCCCTCCAATCTTATCGGGGGAGTTCCCAGTATTTTAGCTGACCATAAAATTTCCAAGCTCTGATACTGCTACTGCCAGAGACCTGTGGATTTTCCCTGAATGGGATGCAGCTGAAGTCTCCAGACAGTACCTGTGACAGGAGCAGCAGGGCTGGGCGAGGCAGGGTGGGCACATCCACAGCAGTGCTGCAGGGCAGCTCAGGAGGTGCTTTTGGAGACATGCCTGGTCCTCTGAAGTTGCTGTGCTTTTAGTCACACTCAAGTTCAATAAATACATCCTTTTTGGACCAAGCTAAACTTGAAGATGCATTTCTGGAGTGCATCCAGGATGCTGCAGCTGCAAACAGGCACCACAGGGCATGGCAAGAGCTGACCCACAAAACCACCTCCTTCCTCAGAATATCTACAACGTGGGTGTGTCAGTCCTCAGGATCTTATTTATTTCACACCATTCCTGCGTGGGGCTGGATCTCCACATGTGCTGCTGCTGCTCCTGCTGGCAGCTGCTCTCTGCTCACACCCACAGCACCTTTCTGTGGTGTGAAGCAAAGGCACCTCCCCAAGGGCAGCAGGTCGGCTGGATGTCTGGCACAGGCTGGAAAGCTCCTGGAGGCAGGACTCCGTAGAGTGGGACATGCACAGGAAGGGCTAGCAGTGGAGAAAGGGGGCCCAGACAAACCCTGCACAAGGACAGCCAGGGCTCTGGTTTGTTCTCTGGGAGGAGGCAGCAGTGTTCAGCTCCTGTGGATGTCAGAAATGGCATTTGGTGCCAGGGACAGAACCCAAGAAAATGAAGTCTGAAAACCAACAATTGACTGACATGCTCAGTGAAGATGGAAATTCTTGCATTAGGAAAGAGAAGTCTTGACTGGGACCTAAGAAAGGGGACAATAAACAGTGATTTATTGAGCACTGCAGACACTCATTACACAGTAGCATGGCCCCTTTCCCTCCTGTGCTGCCTTCCCCATGGCTTTGAGTAGATGTGGCTGGTAAATAACACTGGAAAACCTCTAATGCCTGTCCTACCTGATAGGATTCCCCTGCCAACAGCTTGGCACAAGGGTCAGCTATAGCCCATTGCTGTAGAAGGAGCCTACAAAGGAGGTATAGTTTGCTGTTTCGTCCCCTTCCTTTGCAAGGGGCAAATGCTGCCATGCACTGACCACACCAGAGATGACCATGAGCAGTAAGATGAGGACATGATGTTAATTCCTTCTCTCTCTCTTTTAATAGAAAAAAAGGGTGAGACAGTAGTAGCACCTAAATAAAAAGAAGACCAATGTGTCTGACAAAAACCCATCAGAGAATCTGAGACACAGAAAA
The DNA here is from genome assembly GCF_965231275.1 of Zosterops lateralis. Lineage (NCBI taxonomy): Eukaryota > Metazoa > Chordata > Aves > Passeriformes > Zosteropidae > Zosterops > Zosterops lateralis. Next base: position 14,023,212 of record NC_139776.1, read on the forward strand.
TCTGACCATAAGGTGCAGAATAGGGACTATATTGTTATGCTTATAGGATGGAAATTTAACACCTCCATGACTGGAGTTACTAATTCACTGTCTTTGCACAAGTGAGGACCACTCGGGTACCCAGTCACAGCCTGCCCTGCCCTGCATAGGCAGTCCTGTACAGCTCCCCTGTTCACCTCCAGTGCCCATGGCCTGTCACTGTCATCTGTGGAGAAGAGGAAAGTTCAAACAGCACCTGTAACCCAGGGCACCAATGTAAAGGTTTTACATGGCTAAAATGCCACTGAAGCAGCCCCATAGATCTGGCATGGCAGAAGTAGTTGTACACACTGTGGTCAAGATGATGCCAAGCAGCAAGGATTCAGATGAACCAGGGATTTGCTTTAGGGAAAACGTTTGCTAGATCAGTGGAGAGAGATCTCTAGTCAGGCCCAATAAGGGAGGCTGACCTTGTACATACTCACTGCTGGCCATGGCCAAACCAGCCCTGGCAAGGCTTCCCACACATGCTGCAGGTGGTCTGCAAAGCTGCTTGGATGCAGACTTCGTCATTTCACTTCAAATATTCCTCTTACCATCCTTCCCTGCATCCCTGATGGATGTTTCCTTGCTACCTTTCATTGTTTCTACAACCTAGGCCTTTTAATTTATTCTGATTGAAGGTTTGTCTCCTCCCATACCTACACAGACTGCCTTTTCATTCTTAGTTGCTGCCTCTACTTAGTCCCAGAGTGTGGCTTAAGGTGGGAGGTGATCCTACAGCTGTGCACATGCAAAGAGCAGAGGAGCACATTGAAAACATGGAAATCCTCAAGTCCAAGTGCTACTCAGGCAGAATTTGGTGTACAGTTATGGCAATGGGAAGCAGAAGGACAGCCTGTCCATTGGTGGAGAAAGATGCTCCCTCGTAGGACCTAAAGCACTGCAGAGCCCAACCTGTCACAAAAGCAGAGTGAGCAGACTCCATGCATTAGGAAAGCTCATTAGTCATTCCTATTTCCAGACTCCCATCACAGTAATCTGCCCCTAAAACAGCTCAAGGCAGGATGGTGTAGTGGTGTGGATTTGGTTTTATCAGTTTTATGTATGTATTTGTTCCTTGTATTAAGTTCATTTTTATAAGTTATAATGGTTTGCCTCATGCACCCATGTTTCACCCTCATTAGTTTCATCCCAACCCCAGTTATATGTCAATCAGAAGTTATCCAGCCCCTGGGCCTTGTCTGTCACTTTGGAAAGTTCCAGGAAAGTTTGGAAAGTCCAAAAGTCTGGAAAGTTCCAGGAAAAACCCCAAGTGATTGGACAAGACTTCAGCTGCCTCCCCACCTGAGTTATTAATTTGTTACTATGTATGTCATTTATCCAGAGAGCCATGCCCCTTTGGCCCCTGATTTGTCCCCAGTTAGACCCATCCCTGAGTTCCTCCCCCCAATAAAAGGTGTTGCATTCGGGGGTTCAAAGAGATTCTTTTCCCTCGCTTTTCCCCTGCTGCTTCTGCTGAGGAGTGTCTGCTGGGGCAGATACCCTGATGAATAAAGCCAGCAGTTAACCCTGAACAGCCTCCCTCTTTTTTCCTGCCGTCATTGCTTCACTCCTTCAAGCAAGACAAGAACTCATGGGGTCAGTGAGGTTCATCCTGCTACCGAGCCGTACCCTCATACTGTCGAGGTGTCAGGGCTAGCCGAGGCAGAGAAAGACACCTCAGCAGGATGGAGCAGGTTTACCAGCAGCAAAGATGAGTGTGTGAACAAAGAGTCACTTAAGACATGCTGGTACTGTGGTATTTAATAGAGAAGCTGATCACATCCACCAGTGTGACCAGGCAGCAGTGCACACAAACCACATTCTCTGCCACTACACTTCCAAGCAACTTCAGAGAATCAGACAGAGGAAAAATATCTAATTAGAAAAATCTAAGTGAGAGAGGTTATTATTGCATGGGTCTGCAACCCAGTCATCTCGTTATCATATGTGATCCCAGCACTAGAGCCAAGTCCACCTATGGGACTGATCCCGCAGCCACTTCCACACAGGAAGCAAGAAAGAAATCTCCTGGAGCTGGAAACTCTACATTCTGGAGGCAAGTTGCTGGGACTTTACAGACACTGTGTGGAGAAGAATAGTTTCTTTCTCTCTATTAGAAGCAAGGCAAAGAATGTCAGAAAGCTTTTGGGTCACAGCAGATCACCTTTAGAGTGTGACTTCCAGCACTGGCACTTAGCCTCCTCCCTTCAAGCTTCCTCTGCCGCAGAACATCTGAATACCAAGGTGACCTGTGAAGATAACACAGAGAGAGGAGGCATTTAGGAGCCACTGTGTCGATAGTTGAGGACAAAATGTAATTGTACTGTCCTCCTGGCTATTGACAGAGTGTTCCCTCAATTGCACAGCACCTGTCTGGAGGCTCAGCACCTTCCTGGCTCAGCCTGTCCCAGCCAGCGGCTCACCAAGCCTGCCAGCACAGAGGAGGCTTTGGATCAGCTCAGGGGAGAGAACTATCCACTTGCAAACAAAGGCCTGTCCTTATCTTCTTAATATTCACTACAAGAAGAAAACTATCCTCAAGACTACCAAGTTATGGTTTGAATAACTCACAGGAGGGTTTTGGGTTGAAAAAGCTGAGTGGCCAGTGTGTTTCTGCAGCACTGAACCAGCTGTCCAGGTATACAGGCAAGGCTTCTGAACCTTCTTCCAATCAAAGCCTATGATCCACGGGAGCCAGGAAGAGCAAGAAACCCACCTGGCTGCTCTGCTGGCTGTTCTGCAGGCTCCAGGACAATGCAGAGAGGCCCCTGTTGACACTACATGATGTAGCTGATAACAAGCTACCTCAGGGGCCAGAGAATGTCCACAAAATTTCCTGCAGGAAGGACTCCTTTCCCTTCCTCATTTGATAAACTCACTCACAGAGCATTTTGCACTTCTGGGCTCAGCTTTCAGGGCTGAAGCAAGTTAAGATGTCCCAATTAGCCTGGGTCCTTGTCACAGTGCAGAACAAGCCCCAGCACCCACCAATGGGTGGACAGTAAAGCCCCTGTGATCATCACTGGGTGGCAGGAAGGGTTTCTCGAGCCCTTCTCACACAGACATTTTCTTCTGAATGACAACTGCCCCCCAGGTGATAGAGCATTCACCTGGGGGACAAGTGCCCACAGCAGACATCCTTGCTCTAAGCCAAAGGGATGCTCTTCTTGCCTCTAGAACAAGGTGATTCACCTTGAACTTGGGTTCTCTGCTTTGGGTGCCAGAAAATTGTGTTGAAAATTCCCAGGCTTAGGCAGGCAAATGATGAGAGGTTAGGGCTCTGTAAGATGCTCCAGTTTCCTTCTGGAAAAACTTTCAGAAGCCTGACATCTACTCCACAGCAAAAGAGAACATTTTTCTACACTCAGAAGAATCTGTAGGATGAGAAAAGTATTTTCCACCCGCCATAAAACACATCAGTGATTTTCCATCAGCTGAGAAACCTCCCAAGAGAGATGGGCTCCCTCTCAGCCTCCCCTTTTGAAGAGTCCTCCAGGTGTCAGGTGGAGCCCAAGGACAGCACTGGGAACCAGGTAGTTACTCCCTGTGTTTCAGAGGACTGGGAATGAAGACCTGGCATACGACAGGTGAGGCTCTGTGGATGCACCAGAGGTGGAGTCTGGTGTTTCCTGCTGGGTCCAACAGAGTCTGTGGACAGGAGGAAAGGTGCAAATGAAGTGATGCAACACAGAGAGATGTCTGGTATCTCTGTAACATGTCAGAGATGTTGGCAGCAGGGCACATCCCTCCAGATTCCTGATTGCCAAGCATTTTTCTTCCCCTCTCCTCCTATGAGCACAGTACCATGGGGCATGGATCCACAAGTCCCAAATCTTGCCGCTTCTACTGATGAGGTCTTGTATGTTACTCTATTTCCTCCCCACATCCAAGAGGACATTTTCAGAGAACATTTGCAGGTCCCACATGACAGCAAAGCTTGCTCTGATGGTCCCACTGGCAATGCAGTGTCACCACATGGAAATTCTCCACCAGGTCCGTCTGCTGTTCCCTCACAAGCCACCCCACACATAGGTGTAGTTTACAAGGATGTGGGATGATCAGAAGGGTCTGTAGGTTAAAATAATCTCTATGGCTGCCACTGGGAAAAGGGGAGGGAGTTTATGGAACCAGTGCATGCTGCACTGAAGGGGTGAGGCTTGCAGAAGGTCCTGGTTGCTCATGGACACTGTGCCCTGCTGATCCCCTGTTCTTGGATGTCAGAGCTGGTGATGTCCAGTTCCTCAGCCAAGGGCTGGAGTGGTTTCATGCCCAGTCTGGACCTCAGCCCTCAGGGGTGCAGCATGTGCTCTGACTGGGATCTCTTCTCTTGAACTGCACAGACCATGTGTGAGGCTGAGACTTCCTCAGTGAGATTTGGGATGACCCAGATCTTTGAGGTCATCTCCAGGGTTAATGACCCCGTCTACCTTTGAATGATTAGGAGACCTCCCCTTTGTGACCCTAGGCTTTGAAAGGCCCTTGAAGGTAATGGCCTGGTTAACCAGCCCTGGGGACATGAGTTTTCCCTGTACATCATGTGAAGCCCTGTGCTCCATAGACACAGTCACACGAGTCACTCCCCATGAGAGGCTGCTTCATCACCCACTGCAAACCAGTACGGAGAGCAGGATGTGAAGAATTGTGGAATCACAGAATCATTCCGATTGGAAAAGCCCTCTGAGATGGTCAAGTCCAACCCTTAACCCAGCACTGCCAAGCCCACCACTAAACCATATCACAAAGTGTCACATCCACACATTTTTTGAATATCACCAGGGATGGTTCCACCACTGCCCTGGGCAGCTGTTCCAAAGCCTGACCACCCTCTTAGTAAAGAAATTTTCCCTAATGCCCAGCCTAAAACTCCCCTGACACAACTTGAGGCTGTTTCCTTTTGTCCTGTCACTTTTTATCTGGGGGAACCCCAATCCCCACCTGTCTGCACCCTCCTGTCAGGACAGGGTGACCAGTGCTGCAGAGTGACCAGTTCAGGCACTGTGACATAGCCACTGCTGAGCATCTCTCCTCTCTCTTCCTGCAGTACAGCTCCCTGCAGCCCTGGCTTCAACACTAGCAAAGTTAAGAGGCAACTCAACAGGATATGAAGGGGACTGGCAAATGGATATCACTTCCAGTTTAATTCCTTACTGGACATGTCACTTGTGACACAGGCACATAAGTACAGAGGGAGATATCCTTCTGAAAAGCACACATAAAGTAGAGCCCTGCTATTTCCTTGTTTTGTCAAGGAATATGCTATAGGAAGCAGCTCTCAGGAGATGGGAATATTGCTGACTTGTGTTACAGCTCTGTCACACAGGGAGCTGCTGGCCCTGCCCTCAGTAGCTCAAAATGGAAGTAACACTTTAAATATTGACCTTATACTAATCAGCATGGAGCACAAACAAGACTTCACATCACCTACTGTCTCTTTGGGTGAATTTTAAAATCAATTCAGCAGAAAATAAATTAAAAATTCAACAAATCATTATATGACAGATCTGGATGTGTTTCTCTTCTAATAGATAAACAAAGATACAATATAAATCACATTTGAAATGCATCATTCTCAAAAGGAAACAAAATGGACTTCAGCTTTAGCAGAGCCTCTGTTCCTTGTTCTAGCAACTTCAGTGGAATGAAAAATTGGAAGTTTTGATTATAACTATTTTTTAAAAAGCACACTACAGGCAAGACAGTGGCTCTGTGTCTGACTTTGCAGAGTAGATTACTAAATAATACATATTGAGCACATCCTGCTGCACTGTAGAGAATGTCAAAAGCAGCAAGAAAGTGGGAGATTTTGGTTTTTGGAGAGGTTCTCTGGTAGGTGGGCTTTTGGCATTCTCAAGACACAACAAAGCAGAGTGGCACTGTGGAAATAAAATACATTAGTTGAATGTTCCTGCTAAAGCTACAAGAAGGATATTTCAGCAGGCCCTTCTCAATTTTAAGATCAGATGAAGAGTTCTGTTCTTTCACCACTAATTCCAGGGAGAAACGTCACCTGCATTTTCCATAATTTCTTCGTGAACCATAAGCGTAAAACCTAATTTTAAATTCAACTTTGTTTTTTGGGCTGTAACTCTGTACCAAGGGCTGAAATCTCCACTTGGGGAAGAAAAGCTCCTGCTGCAGAAGCTGCTCCTTCTTCTCCCCACAGGATGAGTAATCTCAACAACCAACCCCTAGCACCATCCCCAGCCCACTCCAGCTCAAAGGTCTCAGAGCCCCATTCTGGGGAGTGCTGATCCCAGCTCAGCCCCTGCTGATCTTGGCTTGAATCCCAAAAGTGAAGCAGGAAGGCTGTCAGTTCCTTATTTGCTCCCTTTCCAAAAACCTGTCTGAAAACAGAGAAACCAGTCATTTTTTTCTTGATTGTACTTCCACTGCCTGCAATAAATTATGCTTTTTTTCTTTCTGTTTAATCAAAGTTCAGAGGAACTAAATCAACATTTCAAAATAGAAACAGCATAATAGCATTTTGACAGCTTTCAAAAATTAACACTTAGATCTATTACTTAGTGAAAGTTTAACACTGACTACCCCAGCACTTTATTTCAAAATCCTCCAGAGTCTCTGCTCTCCTGAGCACCAGAACATGTACTATGTTAAAGTTTTCATAATTAAATAATACCATAGGACAATTAACATGCAACTTCACCCTGGTAACGATCAAAGAGAAGATGCACCAATGAGACAAGACAGTTCCCCTGCATGTACTTTAAGCCATCTTATTTTACATGTTGGACCTTACTTGGATATCTTCCTCACTCTGAGGCTGGACTGCATTCTACAAATGCCTGGTTTTTCCCACTGCCCTCACAAGTCAGAAAAATTAGCCCAGAAAGAGACTTTTTCCAGGCATCTGCATTAAGCAAATGAATCTCAATCCAGTCACAGAAAACAAACACCAAATCTGACTCAAAGAGTTAAGATATAGTTTAGATCTCTAAAGTCCTGCTACACTGCTTTAGAATCTTACAGGTCTTGGCACACATTTTATTAGCAGCAATTTCAAACTCACTGGCAGATCACTGATGCAAACATTGACAAGTGTCAGCCTGCCACCAATCCCTGCAGCAAGCCCTGAGAAACACCAGCTTTCCCACTGATAACTGCCTTGCAAGTATTTTCTTCACCTTTAATTCACTCTGTACATAGTACAACTGGTCTGTGCTGCATTTGTTCAGTAACCTCTCTGTCAAACTTGTACTTTCCACAAAAAATGAGATCAGGGATGTTTGAGGAAACTTATTTATCACAGGTTGCCACAGACTGTGACCACTAGTCTCAGTCTCCCCCTGAGCACCTAAAACCTGGATTTCTCTTTGCTCTAGGGTTTCCTTCAGCCAGTAATTCTGCAAGTTCCTGTCCTCACACCCTGGTATCCATGATCCCATCACAGGGCAGCACAACATCTGCAGCCCCTTGGTTTTTTCCCATAATCTCTCAGCCCCTTTTCCCTATTTTCCTGTTTGTCCAATAACTTTGTGGTGCACACTGTACAACATGTTCAGCTGGAGATTATAAACAGCAAAGTGTTCCCTAAGCAGATCCAAACTTTCTTTTGCTTACCTTATATATAATGAGAAAAAAATTAGTGTATTAATACTTTTTACCTTTCCTTAATGTTCCACACTCTTTGCATTCATTTCCTTTATTTGCACTGGTTGCTCTTAATGGACAAATCTTGGGTACAGCAAAGCCTGTTTCCCTTTACTCCTTGATGTGGGGACACAGTGAGGGATGGAGCAGCAGCGGCATCACAGAGGTTTGGTTATCCTTACTTTTGCAGTCATCTGGTACTTAGTCCTGGAGCAAGGGCTTTAAACAGTTCCCCACTCAGCTCTGGCAGGAAATGCAGCCCAACATCTGCAGGCCTGCAGGGGCTAATTGTAAAATATTCCCCAGGCTAAAACTTAGTGTAAGTAAAAAAGTACATAGGCTTGCTCACCATAGATTTTCTGAATTCCTTGGAGGTCATCCTGGGGCAGTTTGAAGTTGTGTGTTTCCATGTACTGGTAGAAAGGAGCCATGATAGCACTGGGATCATTGGAGTGTTCCAGACCCAGCGCGTGCCCCAGCTCGTGGACTGCAACCAGGAAGAGATCATTCCCTGTGGGAGGAAGGCACACAGGTTAGAACACAGCCACAGCCTGCGGCCATCCCAACACCCTCTTGCCCATAAAGCCAGAAGCAAATGCTTTGCTCTCCTACTGCACAGCAGGTCAGCTCCTGGAGATGGTTTTAGTCCCAAAAGTCTGCACAGCCTGTAGCCATTGTTACGGAAAGGGCCAGAGGCTGCCAGCCCCATAGCAGGTAAAACAGGCAGTGCCTGAGTGAAAGGATACTGTAGGCTCTTTTGTAGAGAATTTACAGAAAATGGCCAACAAAATGGTCACTCTGATACCACTGGCTCCTTATCTGAGTGCTGCCAGGAGAGGTGAGAGCACAGACAGTCTGATAATCAGTGGTGAGGTGAGTGCTTTGTGCCCCTTCTGGGTCCTCTGTTGACATGCTCTGATCTGCCCTAGACCAACAAATCATCAGGGAGGTCTGCAGGCACCTGGCAAGGCATGAGGAAGCACAGAGAAGACCAGGACAACACCCACTGTCCCATGTGAGCAGCCCCATCTCCTCCAGCATGGGCTCTTCAACGTGCTTTTACTCTGCTGGACCCCTGCCACTGCCATGCGTGCAGGAGCTGAGCACAGGTAGCTCCATCCTGCCCCACTCCCACACAGGGAAAAGGTTGGGTTGGATCTCAGTCGTGCAAGACAGAATGAAGAAGGAGGAAAGAAGGGTCAGGACTCCTCCTGACAGGAAGAAGAACGGATAAGGAGCCCTGTCTGGTGCAGAAGCTGGGAGCAATGCCAAGTAGGGGTACCTTCAGCTCCACAGGCACACATTCCTCTTCAGTCCCACAGGCCTGGGACGCTCATCTCTTTGATGCAGTGTGGTCCTGGATGTCCTACTCCATAAGGGCACTGGAAAGTGACCCAGGCAATGCTGTGTAGGGATGAAGACACAGCCAACAAGGACTGATGTAAGGGTCTCCTCATGGCAGTAAAATGTCTGAGCCCTCAATTCTGCCTGAATTTGGGCTCCTCTGGTTTTGGGGTTTTTTGGCAAGGCAGAAACCAAGAGCACCTGCAATCAGACATTTGTAATCAGTTGTCAGTGGCAGCTCAGTGGCTGCTCTGTAGCCTCTCCAAAGAGCTTCTTCACACCTCCAGCTGCACCTGCCTTGGAGGTACCAAAGCTCAGTTCTGTGCTGAGCTCTCCCTGAGACAGGAGTTGCAACAGTGACTCACACAGAACCATCTCCACTTTGTAAATAGTTATTGCTTCACCATTAGCCATAAAAAAATGACAAAGCAGTTTCAGGGATCTGCAAGTCTCTACAGCAGGGAGCTTTGCCAGCACCTGAAGATACCTGAAGTCAGTAACAAACAGAGCTCCTCCAGCCACACATACCACCCCAAAACAGTTAAATGCTCTAAACATTTGAGTTGGAGGGTGAAAGCATCTGAATATGCAAGACATGTTAAAATATACAAATGCATTTAAAATAAAATTTTAAATACAATTGTCCAATAATATATACAGCCTAAAATTTAGCCACATATTTATGTAAAATTTTAGAATTTATGTATTTGGAAAATCCAAATGAAGACCTACTTAGTAATTTTTTTCCCATCTGTTGCTGAAAAATCTGGTGTGTGCAGAACAAGTCAGTACAATGTCCAACAGCATAGTATAAAATCCATGAAGTAGTTTTATGGTAAAATTCAGAGGACTGATGACTCTTCACAGGTTTTCAAAAACACTCAAGCTCAAGATGCACCCAGATTCCAAATGGGATTCAGAGATTCTATGTCCTTTTGCAAAATTGAATGGACTTAGTCTCCTGTATCACCTAAATGCTCATGAAAGCATAATTTTCACTGCTACCACAACTGCTTACATGTGGAAGTCCACAGTAAAGGTCACTCAGTACCAAGCTGACCTCATGAGACTCTGTTCATCACTCACCACAGGCTCACAGTCTGTGCCTGTGCTCAGGGACATCTTCCCTCACCTTCCCTTGGCTGTATTTTCCTTCTTGCTAAACTATCTGCAGTACTTGTGCTGCCAGCAGGTCTAGAACTTATCTCTATGTAGCTCTACATACAAATCTATGGAACTGACTTGCCTCTATTGGCTAAACCTTTACCAGGAGCACAAAATCAGGCACTATCTTAAGTTAAATTAGTTTTAAATAGCTTTCAATCACTTGTTTCTGCCCAAAATAAATGCCAGCCCACTTTACAGGTAGAAAACAAATCCTGCAGACTCACAGGATGGTTGAGGCTGGAAGGCACCTCTGGAGGTTATCTGGTCCAATGCCCAGCTCAAGCAAGGTCAAGTAAAGCAGGTTGTCTTGCCAGGTTTTGAATGTCAAGCTTCTCGTACTGGGAAGCTGCACACAGGGCACTCCAGATGTGGCCAGTGGAAAGGAAGGATCCTCTCCTTGCTGGCACTGACCTGCTGCCAATGCTCTTCCAGAGGCAGCCCTGGATGCTGCCAGCCTTCTATGCTGCTGTCTCATGTTCAACTTGCTGTCAACCAGGAGGCCCAGGTCCTTCTCTGCAAAGCTACTTCCCAGTCTCTGGGCCACCAACAGTCCCCGAGCAGGGCTGTGCATTTCCCCTTGCTCACCTTTCTTAGATTCCTGTCAGTATGTGCCTCCAGCCTCTCAAGGTCTCTGAACAACAGTATCACTGTTGCTACAAACCACTCCTCCAAATTTCCTGTTACCTTCAAACTCGCTGAATGTGCACTCTGCTACATCACTATGTCATTTCATCAAGGTATTAGTCAGTACTGACCTCATGCAGCTCCTCTGACACATATCCTGAACTTCTCCATCTCACAGTTACTGCAGCCAAGGATGCAACTGATCCTCACACCACCCACATTTCTCCAGCTATCAGGTCCAGCAGATCTTCACTGTTTGTTCCTTGATCACCAGTAAGACAACCAGTAAGAGTTCTTTGACAATCAGCAAGATGAAGGCTCATTCCTGAAGAAGTACCTCAACCACCACAGTGGTCAGGCCAACCAGCTCTTCCATGATGGAACAGAAACACACCTTTTCCCAGCTATGCTCAGGAAATACTTGTTCCTGGAAACACAGCTGTGGAAAATAGCTGCTGCTGTCCAGTTTTAAATCACCCTTCTGACTGGCAGTTGTGTGTGAGGATGTCACAGAGCACAGAAGATGTTGGCTGGGAAGCTTTCTTGCAACTAGAGGTAAGGAACTCTCAAAGAAATGAACTGTCCCAAGTCCCAGCACAGCTACAGCAGGCAGGTCAACAGTGGAGTGGAAAAGCTCTCCTCCTCCATGGCCAGGAGGATACCCAAACCAGAGCAGTGATAAATCCAGGCCGGTGGCTGGAGCAGATGAAATAGAGCTCAAGAGAATTCCTAGAAAGTGAACTGACCTCCACAGAAAGCAAGACAAGAAGCTCCTCCTAGTTCTCTCCAAGTACCCTGATTCTCAGTGCTGTGTCTGCTTCTCATCTGCTTTCTCATCTGCTTTTCTCATCTGCAGTCATTGCAGAAGCACACACAGATCCCTCTCCTTCTGCTCCCTGCCATGGCCAAAAAATTCTCACCACTGTTTAATCTTCTCATCTTTCGATTCCAGCCTCCTCCTAGACATCTGTTGATCTTTTCCTTCCAGCATGCCCCTGTCATCTCCTCCATCCTGCTGTACACTCTAAGGGGGTCCCAGGTCTGAAACAACTACTACATCATCCTCAGAGAACAAGTGAGAGACAGTGCTGGAACCCTGACAGGAGGAGATGGGAGAAAAAAGTCTTAAGACCATTTCAGAAGCCCAGAGTTCTCAAAAATCCAGCTCTGGATGCATCATCCTGTTTTCTCTTGAATGGTCACTTCATATCACTAATATAGTTAAGCAACAAGTTCCCTTTAATTTGCTAATAGTAATGGGGGTAGGGAATTCCATAGCATGGAAGAGAAAACATTGTTAATTTCCTTTTAAAAGGGTGGGCTAGGATTTGCTCTGAAAAGAAAACATTGAGGTATAAAACCACCAATGTGGCTCTCTCCTCCCACAGCACTCGGCCTGGAGCTGTGAGGGCTCTCTCTGTTCTCACCCACTGCTGAGCTGGAGGAGCTTGGAAAGGAGCTTGTACCTCCCACATTGTTTCTGTTGGTTCTTGAACATACAGAAAGGTCTCTGACCTCCCAGTTCTCTGCATTTCTTGTCCAAACAGCATTCCTCACAGTGTCCATCTTTGTGGAGCAAGATTGAGATGGAGAACTAATAGCCTAGCTTGATGCTTTGCTACAGAAACAAGGTCAGGCAATGGGATACAGCTCCCTAATTTCCTGTTCAACCCACTCTCCCAAAACCAAGTAACAAGAAAAACTTGCACCCAGAGTATCCCAGGCACCTGGGCAAGACAGTAGGGTTAAGAAGGATCTGTACTTGGAGGAAACAGTCCCAAGAGAAATACAACGATTTTTGCTCATTTGCACCATCTGTACAAAACAAACAGGTCTGGTCAGAGACCTGCCTGAGCTTCCTCCTTCCCAGTTCTCAGGAGGCAGCCAAAATGAGCATCAGAAAGAGGATGACCCAGTAAATCTGGTGGGAGTAAGTTGGCTCAGTGAGTGAAATAGTTTGACCTGCTATGCTAAGCACAAAGGAACACAATTAATTTAGCTTTGAAGTTGTTGATGTGTTTTTCTTACCAGCACGTTATCACCACAGAAAATGACAACTGAGGACTTACCTCACTTATAGTGCTTTTATAGCACTATAAAAGCATCTTCCATTATCATGATGCCACACCAGGTGAATACACTGCTTACTTTACAACCAGCTCAACGGCTCTACACAACTTGAAACATAGGTTTAAGTTGAATTTTCTTAATTAAAAACAATCTGTGTTCAGGATAAACCTCATTAGCTGGTGTGCTCCCAGATGAGCTAACTTACTTTAGATAAACTGCAATATAATCACACATCAATCCCAGATCTTTGGTGAAAGGGCTCTCAAATTGTCTGTAACATTCTACCTTACCCTGCAGAGTAAAGAAACACATGGTTTTATCACAACAGCACAGGAAATACTGGAGTCATAGATAAAGTATTTATGTATGAACTTCCTTCAACTCTAAAACTCCACCCTTCCTGATTCTTTGATTTTAATCTTCCTCTGGAAAAATCATTCAGTAGGTAACAGACACCTTGAGACAGCTTTTCTTTGTGAAGTTGCCAGCACATGCCTTCTTGCATGGTGTCATTCCTTTTAACTATGAAAATCCATAGCAGAACACTTTATTTGGCTAAGTAACTCACTGAATAATTCCTGTAGGTCAGCGAAGCCACTTGCTGAAATGCCTGTCAGTTCACAGCAGCAGGTCACAGGGACTCCATTAGGGCAGTGCTACCAAGTTATTGCCATCAGTGTTTATCCCTGAGCATGTGGGTAGGCTCTGGAGAGCACACAGCACTGGGGACTGTAAATCCAGGACATGGCTTCTAAGACAACAGAAGTACAAATAATATTGCATAACTGATTAACAGCAGAAAAGAGACTGAATCTCTGCTCTTTGTCATGCTAGTTTCATACTTAATGAACTGTATCATTCTGCCAACACATCTACATATTGTAGTATATTCAGACACAATTAAAAAGACATATGAAGGTTATATTTTCAGATTTTATTAAAGTAAGAATGATACTGAAGAAGTCAGATGATTCACTGTGTGTGACAATAGCATGCCTCAGGTAATTACAGAAGAAATGGTGTGAACTAAACATGCTTTAAATACATTAAAACGATCCCTTCCACCCCAACAGCCACGTAGAGACAATTGTTTCCCAAGCACAACTTAAAGAAGCTTTAGGGCTACTCTAAGCTATGCCTTGGTTCTTGCATCTTCAGACCTGGTAGGTCAGACCTGTCCAACAGAAGGACATGTGATTTGTCTGTGCTCCTCCATTCACCTCCACAACATGCTCTACTCAAGGAAAGCTTTTCAACCTTCTGAAGACTCTGAAGAAGGGGTGATACTGCTCCAGAATTCTGTGGAAAACAGCTTTTTTATCTAGAAAGGAAGAAAATACATGTTAAACAGAAATACAGGTGTTACTTTGTTCCTAAGAAATTATTGTTACTTGTAGAAATGAACATGTATGTTCTTCTTAAGGAATTAATGAAAACTCTGAAAAGTGTCTATCTAAACAGCTTCCCTGGAGAAAGAAGGAGTGATCTGCAGTTTTAACAGCAACTGTACCACAGCCATGTTACACTGATCCCCATGAGACCAAGGGACTGCAGAAGGACAAAGAACCACGTTATGTTGCCAACATGAAAGGTTATTTGCCTTTACTGCCCAAAAGGCAGTGTGCAAATCAGGGCTGGCAGCTGTGCTATGCACCTTACTAACGGTGCCAGCTGTGCTTCATCTGACATGCACAGAGGACACTATGAGGACAACCTCCTGTAGAAACTCAGAGGAAAAATACAAACTAATGGTCTGGAATGGTGAGACCAAAATTGACAGAGTGGGCAGCCAGAAAGAAGGGCAGTCATGCCACTTCAGCTGGCTCAGCAGCATGACAGTCAGTGGAGTAAGTGTGTTCTACTGAAAAATTAACCCCATCTTTCACAAATGTAGGTTGTAATTGCATAAACAATTCAATACCAAAAAATTACTAATCCCAAAATAAAAATTCCTATTTGCCTATATTGCCTATTTACCTATTTTGCAGAAAATTTGGTAGAACACATGGTAAAGCAGTAAAGAAAAAAAAAATCATAGAAACACAAAAAACGTAGATGTGACTTTCACTGCATTAGTCTTGAAAAGGAGCTATTTGTATTTTTGAAGTATTTAAAGACAGCAGGGTCTACTGACAGAATTCAGTCCTGACCCAGCTGTGGATAACACTAGAAAGTAACTAAAAAAACCCAGGTCTCGGCAAAGGCAGCATGGACAATGCAGTCTGTGATATTTGGAATCCTTTTCTGCCCATCAGGTTGAAATGATGTTTAATTCCTGATGCTGGCATCAGAATAAGTGTTGTTCTGGAACTGATGAGAGTTGCTCTATGCCACAGCAAGGGTGTTCTATAGAACAGGACACTTTCTGTCTTTGTCCTCCCCTGACACACAAGTTCCTAATGGGGCTGTGAAGACTGAGTAGGACTGAGACACAAGAGAGCTGGGATGGAAACGATCTCCCCATCAGAGCCATATCCTTGGTGGATTTGGGTAGAGAAGGCAATACTAGTCAAACTGTTTTCAAACTGTGAGCTCTCTTTCAGAAACAGGAGAGAAAAGAAAAAGGAACTTAAGCAACTACCAAGTTTGGTGCTCGCACATGATGTCCAAATCCAGAGTGTTGGGGGTCATTTCCCTGCTGATGCTACAATCCACCTCTGCCTGTGATGACCTGCAAACTCTTTTCAAGAAGTCATCTATTTTTCTTTTTTTTTCTTCTTCCTGATGCCCTGTTGTTTTTCTCCTCCCCCCTTCAGCACGTGGGATGTAGCAAGTTTATTAAAGGCACTGCTCCCTTTTGGCTCATTTCACATAATCAGTTTCCGCTTTACAAAAGGAAATTGATAAAAAGAGGCTTTTTGGCTCACCTTGATTCTTGTGACCTGCTTTTTTCACAGTTGGTTTTTTTTTTCTTCATTTTTAAGGGACTGACACATCATTGTAATCCTTACTGGCTCTTCCCTGTGAATCTCAGAGTATTTCATTCTCTGTGAAAAGAAGTAAAATACTTTACTTTGATTATGCATAAATCAATAGGATTCCAAATACCTAGATAACTATATTCATACTCTGTGTATTGAATGACTACTAACAAATGCAATGGGTAACATTTTTCTTTAAAGAATACTGTGAACATCAGGTGTATTCACAAGTACAGTGTTTTGAAAATTTGGAGATGACCCTTATTAATGAATTTCTGCAGTAATCAATAACTAGCAGTGCCAAACTTTAAAATCCAGCCTGCATTGTGAAGCCACTGCTGTGTTTGTAGAATGACAGCAAACACACCAAAAGAAAGCACTACTTACAGAGAGACTGTCCAGGGGTGGAGAGGAGAATCTGAAGACAGAAATCTTCCCCATGTGCTGACAGGCTTCCTCTCTTCTCCTTTAGGTTGACAGGACAGGGATGTAATCTCAAACTCTTGCTGATTTAAGCTGCCTGATTTGATTTCTTTTTACTGTGGCTGGGTGTCTTAAAATCATGTGGCTATATCCTTGCTCAAATCTGTTCAACGAAGTATGTGAGAGAGCTCTGGGTTATGGTAATGAGTCTCTCTCCAAGCAGCTACAGGATGAAACCAGTGTTAAGTAGGTATGTCCTGAAGATTAAACACTGAACTGGTCTTCAGTGAACAAAGTACTGAGCAACAGTATGACCTGGTGATGTATCATCAGAAGGCCTGAGAGAATAAATTGAAATTTTAATACAATTTATGCCCCACTTGACTTCCAACATGTATATGAAAGCCTTCCAGGTCTTCTGTATTAAGGGACACGTGAGTAACTTCAAAGCAGCTCTGGTTTTTCCTCTGAAAAATGCTGATGCTCATTTTCAACAACAGTGTCAAAAGCCTAAAAAATAATGATAGATTCAAAATGCCATTTGTTAGAACAAAACTCTTTAGATGTGGAGATGTTCTGTATCTGAGAAATCAAAAAAATAAAATTAAAAATCTACTTAGCAGCCAAACAGCACGAAAATTACACATGTTCTCTCGTGAGTTACTCATTGTATTCACGCTCTGTAGATTGCCAGCCTCAGTACTTTCATAGAAAATGAACTTGAGAAAAAGTGGTAAAATAAGAAAGAAATGAGACAAACCAAGGCAAGGTGCAGAGGAAACAGGAATTAATCGAGGAGAAAAGACTACCAAGTTCTGGTAACTTGCTGGGTGAAGGTACAGGGGTTAAGGTGCATTTTCTTTTCCAAGCAGGCACTGCACTTGCACAAGTCAGGTAAGTGGGGAGCAAGCGGAGAGTAGAGAGTCAGCCTAGGAAAATGGATGCCAATACAAATCTCAAAGACAAGTAGAAAGCAACAGCTGGATACTCTGCATTCTTCTCAGTTTCTTCCCTCCACATAAAATATCACAACTGTAATCAAACAAAACAAATAGGATAAATAATGTTTAGTCAGCAATGTTTCCACAGTGACTGGAAACACTTGGAAGTCTTTGGTAATGAAGAACTGTATGATTAGTTTTTACCTAAAAAAAGTCAAACCTTCTGATACATCTCCCTTAGCACCACGGAATCTGCTGGATATTCTAACATACATTCTATGTTTATAGGATTAGTCTAGTCAATGCTCCAGAAACCCTGTACATTCAAGGATGGGGGAAAAAAAAAAAACAACCAAAAAAAACCCAAAACACAATAGTCAGAAGTGGTTATTCAAAAGGATCAAACAGCTGGCAAAAAATATTGTCAGCTACCTTTTTATGCACCTGTGAGTATCAGCGGCCCTCCCTCATGAAAGATTTCAATATTAAACAGTCCTGTTTTTAGAAGGCAACTAGCTGATAGAAACAGTAAATTTTATGAGCTGAATGCCTTGTTATGGCTCAGAGTTGCCATGAGAAGTAACTGCAATTTGCTCTTAAGTTCTAGGAACTCCAATTCTGTCTATGGCAGTGCTAAAGAATTATAGAAAATTGTAGATTGAAAGGCATGGCTGGAAGCCACCAAGTTCAACTTTCTTCTTCAAGCAGGGCTAATCTCAAAACTACATCAGGTTGCTCAGGACATCATCCAGACACTTTTCAAAAGTCTCAAAGGATGGAGTCCCCACAACGTCTCCAGGGGCAGCCTCTGAGTTCCACCACTCTGTAGGTGAAGAAGTTTTTACCTTACACCCCAGGAGGAGTTTTTCTTGTTGCAGCTTGTGCCCCTTGTCTTTTGTTCCTTTCTCTGTTCCTCCACCTCCATGAAGAATGGAGGAACAGAGGGCAAGGCCTCTCTCCTCTCTCTAATATCTCCTTAGGTGGAAGACTGCTATTAGATGCTTCCTGCCCATCCTCCTCCTCATTAGGCTGACCAAGCCCAGTTCTCCTAGTTTCATCTTGCTTATAGGGATACAAATGTCCGAAGAATCAATAAGGTTTGTGATATTAATATGGCCAGAACAGAAAACAGTAAACCTCCAGTGAAGACAGTGCTTTGAACACACTGATCAGCAGATTAAACATTGACTTAAAGCTCTGCATTCCCCCAAACAGGCCTGTCATGATCACTGACTGTAAGTAAGCTCCAAAACTAGCTACTGCAATCAAAATTTTCTCCTTGAGATCCTTGCTGAATATTCACATTCGTCAGCCTAGACAACATTTGGCTGTCCTGAAAAAGCTGGTCAGGTTCCTGAACATATGCCACGTCCAGATGGTGACTCCAGGAGTGCTTGCTCTGCTGTTCAGGTAGATGTCCACTGAAACCATGCTACTCCTTGTGGCAGAATCACAGGGAAAAAGCTATCCAGTTCCTCACCTCTGTGGCTGACAGAACCTTCCCAAAGGTGGTTCAGGCCCTTTTCCTTCTGCAGAAGTTCCTGCACTGAATTAGCACTGAATTAACTGAAGGTGACCTGTGAAATCTCATCTCCCATACTGCTCCTGTCAGTGCCTTGCAAACTCTGGCACTATTTTTGGTTGGCTTTCTCTCAGAAGCCCTGAACAGGAAGCTTTCCAAAGAAGCCTCTACAGGAACACACTGGGATCTGTGGAGGACACACTCAGTTGGAACCATTATAAAATTTGTTTATTTGCTGTTAGCAAAGCTCAGCATTTCTTGCCAGCATCTAAAAAGCTGCCACAGTGGTCATCCTACATTTACAGAGAAAACTTGGTACAGGTGTGGAAGAGAGGCACTGAAAGATGAACCCTGTGGTCTGTACAATGATCACACAATGTGAAGCTGAGCCACACTGGAGTTGGTACAGAAATAACTCATCAGCTGCAGGTGTTCACTGAAGGAGCTGAAGTGCCCTGGGCACACTCCCACCTACAATGCTACATGACAACAGATGATAGGGAGGGTTTTAGAGGCCAGCTCTGGGCATGCTGAAAGAAATGAAGTCTGGTGATCCCTGGCAGAGTATGGACACCCAGGTCTTACCTTACTTTAGTACAAAAAAGATTCTCTGATCTACCTGCAGGGGGTTGACAGACATCACAGATTTAGTGGTATGGTGTTAGCAACACGCATAACAGCAATTTGCTTTTAAAACACCAGGAGGGAGATTTGCCTGGGATGATTATTAATACCATTTGTACTGTTAAACTGGAGATAAAAATTTACTTTCTGTAATTAACCTGGATTAAACAAATGTCTGAGCTGTCAGAGGTGTGTAAGAGCTGTTATGTGTCAAATGGATATTTAAACTGACAGATCTAACTTTCAGTCACTCAGGATTCATTTTTGACTTGTTTTGGAGTTATATATATCAATAAATATTATTTCCATATAATTTCAACTTGATTTGGCCAGTTAATAATCTATTTCATGCATCACTTCTACAATTGAGCCAAGTAAGGTGCCAAGGGAGAGACACTCCAGCATGGCCAAGTCTCTTTACCCCCTTTCAGGCTTTTGCTGCCTGAGCAACATGTCAGTGTTGTGAGTCTTGAGATGGCCAGTTCAAAGCCTGCTTGGCTTGGCTGTTTCTACAGCACATTTCAAGTTTAAAAAGCCCCAAAACTTCAATAAAGGAGAGGAAAGCCTGATGTTCCTTCTGATAAAACCAGTGGTTGGGACACGGTGCCTGCGCTGATGTGCAAGTGACCAAATGCTGTGTCTGAGCAGCCAAGAGGGGCCTTGTGGCCAGGGAGCAGCTACACCCAAGGTCCTGCTGAAAGACAGGGACTCCAAACACAGCTTCACCAGCCTTCACGTGCTAAGCACCAAAGCCTAACAAGTCTGGGACCAGCCAAAGGCCAACAGCTGCTTTCATTCCTATTGAAGAGCACCTTCCAGGAGAAATACTAGGTCAGTCCCCACCACTGTGACCACACCAGGTGCTTCTCATGTGTGGTGTGTAGATGATTTATCTCTAAACACTCCCCCCCTTTTTCAGTTGCATCTTGTTTGCCACATCATTTCTCTGATTTGCCTTGGTTCCTCCAAATTCCAATGTTCTGCTTCATGCTTCCAGCTGCTCTCATCAACATTATCACCAGAAAACAAATGAATTCTGTATCCCACAATCCCAGTTAATAAGAGCTGCTCCAGGAGTTCAACCTCCTACCTGGTTTTACCCATCCTCATCGTAAGATTATCTAAATTAATCTTCCACAGCTTGCTTATGAAAATGCCAGAGAAGGCAGTACAATTATGAAGATAAATCAGCAACCATAAATTGAAAGTGCAGTCTTACTCAGCTAAAGAAACTGAATACCTGAGTGGAAGTGTAACTAATATCCAAGGGGAAAGAAACTTTGCATTCACTTTGAAAGCTTACGCAAGGATCATTCTTCACAGCAGAAGAAAATAGAAGGGTTGGTGCGTGTGCCCCTATTATCAAGGGCTCTAGAGGACAACCAACAGCATCACAGTTGTTATGATGACACCAACAATTTTAAGCGACATGGCACTGGCCATGCTGTCCACAAGGGCAAAATCAGTATAATAATGACAATGCGAAATGATAATGAGTATATAAATATCAACTAACTATACCCTAGCTGCAATGATAAAGTTGTCAATAAACCCCGTGGATTACTACAAGGCATTTTTACAAGACAGAAGCTTTCATCAACAGGATACACCACATTCTCCAAGTACAAACTGGAGATGACTGATTGCATAGAAAGATCTGCTCAAATCATTCTTATTTTTCCTGAGTGAATGAAATGTCATGTGAAATGTTTCACTTTTATCCATATAATTTGCACTGCTAGTGAAGACTGCAAAGCAGCTCTTCCGTGGGGTGAGAGCTGCTTCCAAACACAGGCAGACTGGACCTGTGCAGGTGCCACCATACAGCGTAACAAATGCAGACCCACAAAAGCAAGGCTTCAGATCAGACTGGAGTAATTGTAATAAAACTATATGGGTAAGAGGTCAGCAAAATATTCTAAGGATCTATGGCACCAGTTTCAGCATTCTGCTCTGTTGACAAGAGATTTACTTTCACAATTGCAAGACTAAGAGGCAGATTACTCAAATTTTCCCTTCAACTAATACACATTCTTATTAGGAGCAGAACATTTTACACTGTGATATTCTGTGAGTTGATGTAAAGATAACATTATTACTTCAATCTTATTTCAAGACTCTTACAGTCATTGGACATATACTGAATGGCCAAACCAGTTCCTCTGCATGTGAATAAATGAGAGCTTTGCTAATGATTTACTGGTACAGCTTTTTTATTCTTTCACTGAGGCTTCTTCAATTTCAGACTGATCAACCCTGTTGCCACAAAATACATATCTTAAGGACAAGCAAGACCATGTTTGAAGAAATACTTCCTGTTAAACAGATTATATTGTCCCCACTAATACCTTATTTTCAACAAAAATTGGCAGTGAACTGCGCAGGAAACCTCTGACCAAGAAGAAACTCTTCAAGCTCTGCTAAAAGAATTTCAAATAGAACACATCAGAAGTGAGAACCTGAAGCTAGTGAATGCTCCAGTAACAAGGAATAGTGAAACAGAAGGAAACCCCTCCCTAAAGAGGCCTGGATCATCCAGTCAGGAAGCAGGACACCTTCACAATTCCACACCAAAGATAAGGATGCAGGCAAAACCAAATTCCTCACACAATATGTCTACAATGCTCTGACTACAGCCTTACCACTGTCACCCTCAAAATGTCAAATTCCCCTTCCACCATCAACACTTCCCCCAGAAGGAAGGGTCAAATACCACCCCACCATTCTCAACATCCTCAGTGGTGACTCTTTCAAAGAGCCTGTGCAGCCCAGTCTACACAGCACAGTAATCTGAAAGCAAATACACAGGTGACATCCTCTGAAAAGGACATCTCAATTCTTCTATCAATTCTTACACAGAGTGCACACCTGCCTCTCAAATACTAATTCATGAGCTTTGAGGATACCACTCATAACAGTCACTCAGCACAGCAGAGAAATACATCATGTTTTTGAAAGAGCCATATGGATAAGAATAGCATAAAAAATAGCTTTTATAAAAAGAGAGATCCTCTACTCATTGTATGGATTGCTCTCAAACATCATCCTAAAAACTGCATTTAAAAAAAATCCTCAAGAAGTGATCACCTATGGCAGAACATCCTACCAAAGGATGGAAAATTTTCTGCAGTGCCATCCCTGCCAGTCTTTAAGCTGGCTCCCAACCTTGCTAAGCTTATCTCAGAAGGAAGCATTTTCTGCAGAAAATGAGAATAGAAACAAATAAATACAACTTATCAAAACCTTCCCTTCCACCTTCCTGTAAGGACCTTCTACCCCAGACACCAGCACTCCCAGGTCTCATACAGGGGCTTTCCTGGGAAGTCATATTCAATACCTGGGCCTCCCACACTCCCAAAGCCGAGCTCAAACAGATACTGAGGCCAGACTGAAGTGGCACAGGGCACTGACATACACAAACACACCTCCCTGCTGCAGCTCTCACAAGGTAACCACCCAGTCTCTGACTTACTGTCACTCCTGAGCCTGGAGGGAACCCTCCAGCCACAAACCTAGGAATAAAAAATTCCTAACATTTCAAGACAGCAAAACACACTACTTCTTGGTCACACTACAACTTCCCACAGTCTCCACACTCTCCTCCTCTCCACACCCCACCTCTCTCTTTCTCAGCCTCCACCTCCGCTAGTCATTTACACATGCCAGGAAACATAACTTCTCTTTCTCTACAAAGACAAGTATCGTATCATTTCTGCATTCCTACAAATCAGCACTCCCTTGCTGAACCTGACAGCTCCATTTCCTGTCAAAGATGACCTGATACCAACTTACAACACAGAGGGATTTTCCCCATTTGCAATCCAGTCTGAAAGCAAACTGTCACCTTTAGGCCAGGCCTGAAGGTGGCTTGTGTGCCTGAAAGCTTTTCTTTTCAAACTGCACTGTTTGGTCTAATGAAAGACATCACCTCTGCATATGTCCTTAGGCATCATGGGCATGACGACACTGCTGTTTTTATATAGTTTAAAAATCCAGACATATTTACAGTCCAAGTAAACTTTTAATCCTTATCAAAATATCAAAACATGATTTTGAATCCCTAAAGGCTTAAAGACACGTTATTCTTCCCAAACCACTAGGACTGTGAAAATTGGAGAAATATTTTGTGAGACCACTGTGAAATTCTGATTATTGGCCTTAACTATTTACAAGGCATCACTATTCTCAATCAAAGGTTTGAAAATAGAACAGAAAGGGCTCATTGCCTTTAGAGAGTAAGATAAAGCTAGAAAGATGCAGAAACTCTTCATGCTTAATAAGATAAAAACAGTTGTCCCAATCATCAATCTCCCTTAACTAATCAGGCAGCGCAAACTCTGACAGGATAAGGAATTCTAGAGTGTGAGAAAACAAATATGGATCAAAACAAATTGACATTCAAATATCCTCACTCTCAACTTTCTATTCACCTTTACAACTAACTTTAATTGCCCTTGGAAAGTATTCCATTTGATACAATTCCAACACTCTTTTTGTTCATCTTTTCCCTCCCAGAGTTGTGGTTTTTGTAGCATTTTAAGCCCAGATCTTCAGAGATGTAAGAAGCCAGCAGACATACTCTTTTGTTCACTCCTAAAATTCACACCATGCACAGCCACAAACAAACTAATAATATTCTTTTCCCATTTAAGATAGAATACATATTTAGAAAACATCTGAACCACTGTATGGGAGGTGAAAGCTTCACCAAGCAAATACTTTCGAGTTGAAAGCCTGTCAGTGTGTCAGCATCCAACTTATCCTTGCTGGGAAAGATGATCTGTACTCTTACCATCATGATTAGAATTTCCCAGGGTCCATGGTTCATCTGAGTCAAAATGAGTGTCTCCTCCAATTCCTGGTCCAGGAAAGTAAGCGTGAGCCAGGAATCCACCTTCTCCATCAAAGGGAGAACTGTCTCCATGGAAACCAGAAGCAAAAAATATCATAATATCTGCCTCCTTTCTGTCATTTTTAATTTCATGGTAAGGGACCTCTTCAAAGGTAAGTGGTGTCACTCTCTGCCAAACATCAAAGGCCTGACGAATGGCTCTCCTTGTGTCGATCTCGCCAACCTTGGGGGTGTAGTTGTGTACACTGTGGGAAGGAGAAAGAAGGGATGTTTCAATTTGGAGAATGAATTTGAGACTTATCAATATGTAGCCACACAGTTGCAACTTCCAAAGGGAAGTTTTTTGGAGACATTACTCTGTGCATGCAAAGTTTTGCTGTTACAAGGAAAGTTACCAACAAAACTACCACCCTGATCTGAAGTCTACATTGATAAACAAGAATCTTCATAATGCTTTGGTTGATTTTGGATCACTTCCTAAAAACCTTTCAAATCTGGGTGTAAACAGCTGAGTATCTTTTTTTAAAAATGTAAATTACTTCAGATTTTGTCTGAATCTTTTGTCTCAGATTTTATGCTGAGATGGAATCTACTAATGAAAAAACCTGATCACTAAAATCCATTTTGAGAAACAAATTTCCAGTAAACAACACAACCTAACTTATATGACCTGCTTCATTCTCCGAACTACTTAAAATATTTTAGAACTCATAAGAGTGATGGATCCGTCAGTTTTTTGCAGTTCTGTCCATGACAGCTAGAGATACAGAGTTTGGGGGGAGTAAGGGGCATTTAACTGCACATAAATGTCCCATAATTCTAAACTTAATGTTTAAAATGCTGTTCATGAGGTGTTTTGTGCGTGTGCATATAATAGCCTCATGATCTATTAAACTTGACTTGGGGAATAAGAAGTATCTATGCCATGGGAACAATTTTCAGTCTTTAATGAAGCTGGCTCAATTTAATATAAACACACTGTAACACATTCAGTGGTGAATCAAGACACCTATCACGTGAATGCACACTACAAATACTGAAATTGGAAAGCTAAACAGATACTGGTTTGACAAGAGCAGCAGTGCAGCCGTCTGCCAATCTGCTTCTCTTGCTTATGCATATGCTTAAGACATATTTTATTTATACGATTCTGTACCACTTTCCCCTAGGGTCCAGAAAAGGTTAGAAGACAGATTTGATTCTCAGACCTACACATAAAAAAGCTGTCCCTTTACAAATTGAGCTAAAATAATGATTATTAGTGGAAGCTTTGAACTAGTCCCCAGAAGAAGTCCTTCCTCCCAGTCTCTGCAATCCCTCACAGTTGCTTGAAGCATCCTCCTCCTTTCTCAGAGTTCTTGGCAGAAGTGACAGAGGGCCCCAGTCCCTGATCCTCTTTCCCTTCACATTATCATGTCCTTTCCTACACATTCTGGCACTTTCCTCATGCCAGTCACTCACAATTCTACCTCTTCACTGCAGACTTTCTTTCTGTCTTAGTCTTACTGAGATTTTCTCCTTAATGACTACACCTCTAATTTTCACTCCTTTGCAATCTCCTTCCCCCCTCCAAAAATTTTAAAAGGCTGTAATTTCAGCTAGAGGGTGGGTTAATTTTAATTTGAAATGACATTCCTATTGCCAGAAACCTCCACTGGCCATCTTTCAGCAATTGCTTTTCAAAAGCTCACAGCCTGGCTGACTCAGAACACATCTCTGGGAAACAACTACCTCTCTGCAACACTCCCTTGACACCTGTAGCTCACTCTAAATGGCTAACCTTAGCTGGCCTAAGTCTCGATAAAAGCAAGAGCTCTACCACAGGAGCAAAAGTAAAACCTCTGCAAAAATAAATGTTGCAAATCAGTAGGAGAAAGCATCTCATCCCTGAACAGTGATGTTCCTTCTGCTTTAATGGTTTGTTAAAGGTGACACATGATCTAAAGGCTAGAGCCTTAGATTTCTAACAGAAGAAAAAGGGCCTTTTACTAAGATTTTTCTGCCAAAATTACACAATTGATGGCTGTGATTTAGGTGCCTTTACTGATCAGTCACTTTCCAATTGATAACAGACTCTTCAGGTACTCCAGTGCTCTGACAGTATTCTCCTCCACCACATTCTGAGAATGAAAGCCTGGACGAGACATGACAGTTTCAATTTAAAAGTACTTACAAATTCTGCATGCCGAACAAGTACAGACCATTTTTTCCCCATCAAAAAGGGGGAGGGAGGGGCTGTACCTGTAGGTTATGTGCTTCTGTCTCCACTTCTGGCCAGTGAGTGCATACCGCTTTTTCCTCCGGCTGCGACGTAGGTGAGGATGATCCGGAACACCACATCGAGGCTTCTTCATCCACCTGCAAGTAAAGAGAAAAAAAAACAAACAACCAAGCTACACAAAGAGTTTGGAAAAGAGATTCCAAAGAACTCAGGGGGTGACTGGAAGACTTCTGAGAGATGGCCAATGCTGACCCCAAGAAGGGTTCGGTCCTCCCTGTCAGGCTTATCCACTGCACAGGGCTCTGCTACCCATCTCTGCTGGCAATCCACACACCTCAGCACATCAAAACCATTTCAAATTTCCTGTGGAAACACAGATTCCAGATCAAGTAGTCCCTATGCTTGACAAGAGCTTAATGATGATAATGCAACAAGAGACTCAAACCAAAATCACAGCTGGGTGTGCCCTGGGATCAAGCTCACCTATCACCTACTGGATCCACTCTCCATTCGGTAAAGTGGTCCTGTGCCACTGAAAAAAAAAATCTAGTTCATACCTCTCTAGGTAAAACTGAGTAAGTGCAACCACAACCATCCCAGACAATAACTAAGGCTTTCACCTGGAATGACCTGAACAGATCCCTTCAGTCTCTGGGTCACACATACGAAATTCCATTAGGTTCTCCCCGTAACTCCTGACTCAATGATGAAGGAAACTGTAGTCTCTATTGCCAAGTGAACAGGAAGAGCAAAGGATGCTGTCCCTTGCACAGGGATCCAGGCAGTATTATCAGAAAAGTCCACTCTCATTCCTTCCCTACATCCTTTACCTCTAGTTTTGATAGATCTTGTTCATTTCTTAGAGCAGCTTGGGGGTGGTGAAACACTGGAAGAGAAGTGACAGAATCTCCATCCTTGGAGATATTCAAAGCCCAACTGGAAATGGTCCTGGGCAACCTGCTCTAGATGTCCCTGTTTCAACAGAGGGTTGGAGTAGATGAACTCAAGACATTCCTTCCAATCTCAAGGTTTCTCTGACAGAGAATCAAGGAGAAATAGACTCTTCCTCAAAATACACTTCCTTGTGTGGGCATACTCCAGAGAAGCCAAATGTGGCTTATGGAGGAACAAATCTGCCCATCAGATGTGCATGTGGCAGCTGGGGGAGAAGGAGACAAGGACAGAGACTGAGGAACTACAGGTACTGGTCTCCACAAGTCCCCAGTCACATCCTTTAAGATTTTGCAGTGCATCTCAGGACAGGAAAGCAGAGCCCAGGAATAACGCAAGCAGTCTCTGGCCACAATCTCCCCCTAAGAAAATTGGCACTGCCTCAGTGACTGGAATTTTTCAGGCATTTCATGCATTTGATCCACTCACTCTGATGGCAAAGGCAATTGACACAAAGCCTTTAAGAACACTTTGCAGGACATGCCACGCCTCATTACACACAAGAAAAGCATTCTAGCCAGTCCAGGCCCATTTCTCACAGGACACCAAATTGTCTCCCCCCTCCTCAGTAAGGTTTCTCCCACATCCTTGGCCACCCAGGGGACAACTTTTGGCCTCCAAATGCAGACATTCCTTCTTCAATTGTAGCCAGCAAATGGCAAGTAGTCCACACTTGTGCCTAATCAGTGCACATCTTATTCACCAAAAAAATATTAGCCCCAGACCTTCAGAAAGGGACAGTCTCCCATCACCAATAGATGGTTGACAAGACTTTTTCCCAGGACACCTTTGAAATTAAAACCAACCAGGAAGACAAGACACTGTTCCGCACCAGAACATTCTTTCACACAGACCTGCTCCCAGTTGAGGCACCAATGGAGCCCCTTCTTGATTCCACTTCCTATACGTAATTCTGATTGCTTATAAATTTCATCTGTCATCATCTCCCCACCAAGAACAGAGCAAATGAGAGCTGTTATACACATTGCACTGTACCTGACAAGAACCCAAGCTGTGTATATAAAGCCAGCACAGATCTTCCCTACTTACATCACCTCACATTTATCAGCACTGTATATCTTTCAGAAATCCAGGCAACCTGTGGAAATTGGATCTGTCTTGCCCACACAACTGCTGCCACCTTCAAAGAAAAGCAGTACATTTAAGATTTGCTTTTAGAAATATCAACTCAACCTGAACACACTGTGTTTTTCCAAGTGTCCTTTATTTGTGCTCTTTTCCATTGCTTCTAGCACTTTCCTAGAGAGATCTCAAGCTTACTGTCACCTGTATTCTCCCAGATATTTCCTGAGTTTTCAGAGTCTTGTTTAGTTCCACTCATATGTTATGGTACAATGTTTTTATCATAACCTTACACAAGCCATAGTGTAAATCAGATTTTCACCTCTTGAGCTTCATGGGAACTCCAGTAGTCTGAACATCACCATCATCAGGCCCTGACTATAGTCAGAAAATGACCTTCTGTTTTATCCTTACTAGTATCATCTAGAAGACAAAATATTAATAGAGCAGTACTACCAAACCAACCTGCATGTGTAGAGAAGTCACTGGGACACAGCACTGTCCAGGGCAGTGCTGACACACTAGCAGGACCTCACACCTCAGCATCTGTTTCCTGCCAAGTTCCCAACATTTGCCCTGTGCCCAGCTGGTGACAGGAATTCACCCCAACACAGATCAGCCCAGTGTTATCAAAGCCAGAATTGTACAGAGACCCCACAGAAACTGAACTCCCTCCCAACAGTCAAATTACCTGCCCCTTTGCCAGCTCCAGGTACAGGCACAGGGCATGGGGCTGTACCAGAGGAAGCTGCAATACCAATGCCTGAGGCTTCAAGGACTTCTTGAGCCAAAGCTTCCAAGTGGCCCCTAACTCCTCTTCATATAGTTTTAAACTATATAAAAACCCCATTTCACTTAGGCCTGTCTGAACCCCCATATTCTACCACAGTTTATTCCAGAGCTCAGCTACTGCCTGTCTGAAGCCAAGTAACAGAGCCCAGCCACCTGGTTGGAGCTCAGCAGTACCCAAGCTATCGTCAGCCTGAGCTAATGTCAAGCTGAGAATGTTTCTGGATCAGTTCCCTGATTCAACTTACTTCCCAGACATATGGGCCCTGGTCTAATCACATGGACCAGGGTACAAATGCAGCCCTCTCTCCTCCTCTCAGCAGGGCAGGTCTGTGGCAAAATATCCACAAAACTGTAGCTTGCTGCTCTTAATCATCTGTAGCTGAGCTTTATGACAGTCATTCTCTACTGAGCAGTTTGGATAACCCCCACTGTGTTCCAGAGGAAATCAATCAGAAACAACCAAAGACAATTACTTGAAGCAAGATTCAAATACTTATGGTTGATTCCCTCCTCCTTATTTTTCAAATGGGAACACTAGTAACACTGGATCATCAAAATTTCTACTTGGCACTCTTGAGGCACAGACTACTGCATTCCCCCAGCTGCCTGGCATCAGAAAACAAGCAATTTCCAAAAGCACTGACATCCAGTTCTTGTCCAGACACAGCTGCTTTCCCCAGCTCAGGCTCCAAGCCCTTTACAAGACTCTCCTAAAGAGAGGGAGCTGTCACTCTCAATCCCCTACTCCTGAGCTGGTGGGAGTGGTAGCTTTAAACAGCTGTGATGCACCCCAAGGTGAGAGACCTGCACAACAGGCTCAAAACAAAGCACAAGACACTTCCAACACAAGTAAGATAATTTCTTGGTTCCTTCCAAGGCCATGTGATTGACCATGACAATGACAAATCACCACTTTTGTTCAGCACTAGCGTCTCTTCTCTCCAGCATGCTCCAGAACTGTATCTTTGCCCAGCTGCTCAGCAAAACCACAGTTCAGTCCCCAGCTGCGGCAGGCACAAAATTTGCTGAGGCATCATAAGTTGCAGGGTTGGAGGAGGCTGTTTTACATACTCTCCCTGCTCTCTTTACAGGAAACTACATATCTTCTGCTGAACGGACCCCCATCCAACCTTCCTTTTGGGTACCAAAAAGCAGTGGTGTTTCTTTCCCATCTCCCACATGCAGCACCTTCGTGGTGGCTTCTACATGGTTGGGTACCAATCCTGGAGAAAAAAACAAGCTCCAGATTTAAAGGCTTGTGGGAAAGGAGATGAGAAACTTTAGGCTATCACAATAAGTGTAAATAACTCTGATTCTTAAAGTCACTTTAAAGAGACAGAACTTATGACACTGACGGAAGTGACAGAAAAATTCCAAAATTCCCTAACTGCAATCTCAAAACTCCTAACACAGACTGAAACAATGGCTTAGTAAATGCTTGAGTAATTCAGAGTCCTTGGAAGTGGCCTGCCTTGCCAGCTCTCTTCCTTCTGCCCAGCTTCCACAACCAAGTCTGAGGAAGTGACAGCCCAACATAGCCCAGGCAGATGCCCCTCCAGCTCAAACAACAGGCTCACTGCTAACAGCAATCTGGACCTCTTTTTCCGTTCATGCAAATTCTAGGCAAATTCTACTCTGCCATACAACATATGGACCCACTGACTCAGGACAGATGGAGACAGAGCAACTCAACATGCCTCCGAAGCACACCAACATTTGGTTGCAGCTGAGGTTTCAAGCTTTTGGAGACTTGAGTTTCAGAAGAGGGAACCATCCAGGTTTTTCACTCATCAGCCTTTGGGTGTTCACACACTGATCAAGCCTTGCCCATAAATACAAACTCGCTAAAATGTGGGCAACACTTTCCTTTCCTTCAGAAAAACTTTTACTTACTAAAGCAAGGACTCCCACACACAGTTTGCTCCCTTCTCCTGTCACTGACAAGGCAGCAGAAGCAGCTCCTTAACTTTCTAAACTAGCACCCCAATATCATAGCCCCCTCCTTCCCCATCCCCTTCCAAATCATCAGCATGCCAAATCCAAGCTTCTACACACCAACTGCACACACAGAGCCTTACTCAACGGCTCTGCTTTGGCATTCACCTACAAACGTTATTAACGGCAAAGAGATCTCAGATGGAAAATTCCCACCTTGAAAAAGCATTTAGTTTTCAACTTACTTGAAAAGCAAACAGGATTTTCTCTGTCCCTCAATTGAAAACAAGTGGCTCTTCCTGTGAGCTAAAGGAGGGAATGCTACATTCACTGAAGAGGTAGTCCCAGCCCAGGATGATCCCCTCCTATCCAATTCACTAATTTCTTTGTTTCTCCCTCTTCTTGCAGTCTGGAAGGCATAAAACCAAACCCCTTTGTTCTTTACATTATTTGGTGACTTTGTGGCTCTTTCTTTTGTGCTATCATGTCCCTTTTGCCAGCAGTGTGCCCTATGAGGAGAGATGAAGAATCAGGCAGAGCATGCTTTAAAAGGGTCTGCTAATGTAGCAAGGGCAAGGGACAAGGAGGCAGGGCCTAAGCAAGTTCCATTGGGCTTTCTCTTTTTGCTCACCATGAGATCTTTTTTTTTTTCCCAGAAAGCCTTAGGAAGACCTTCTCTTCATTCTGCTTTAGTTAGCAGATGCATCCCAGACCAACAGCAGAAGGATCCAGCCACTAAACGACACCCCAGCAACACAACAAGAAGCTGCTTCCACACCACCCTTTGCAGCCTACATTGAAGAGAAGACTAAAAAACAAAGACCCTCCAGCCCTGGTGATTTACACCAATGCTTCTGAGCTATCAAAACTCTGATCACAAGCAACAATACATGGTCAACTTACAGCAGAGAACATCGAATGTCCAACAATTGGCAACTACGGGCAGCTAAGCAGCCTTGACTATCATCATCAGACTACAATAACTCACTTCAGTTCAAACTATGGATCTACACAAATAGCATCTGTGGAGATACATAAATTCAATTAATTAGGAAATAGATTAGAAGCCATTTCTGGAGCTAGAATTTTAACCTAAATTCAGACAGAGATGGAAATAAATTAAAACCTTGATGTCCTCCACTTCCCGAAGCTCACAGGATTCACATTTTGACTGTGCACCAGCAATGGGGATCTGTGTTCAAAGAACACAAGAGCTTCTTCTCACACTCACAAAAAATACTACTGGCAATAAGAAAAGTGGAATTGTCCACAGTTTTTTGTTAGAGACACCTTCTCATAATCAAGGCTTCTCTGGTACAGTCAGTCAGGCAAATCCATCCCTTTTGAGGACTTCTGGCACCGGGAATAATTAGGCAGAAAACATGACAATGCATTAAGAAAGAGAAAGACAAAAGTAGCCTATATTAATCTTACTCAATAGTTGTCTGGTCCAAAACTCCTGTTACTGGGATTCCATAAAACTGTTGCATAGTGGCAACTGCAGACTGCACAGCTTTTCCTGACTGCAAGGGAGACATTTGGCTGTCAGATGGAAGTAAGTAGCCATAAGTTTTTAACCAACCCTGAAAAAGAAAAAAACAGATGGTAAGATGCCACAGTAAGTTTTCAACATAACAGTTCAGAACATTTCCTCAAAAGAAAAAGTGACAAATTATCCCCAAAAATTTAGCCATCTCTTTTTTTTTTTTTTTTTTTTTTTTTTTTTTTTTTTGGCTAGGTTGTGTAATATCAGCTGATTCCTAGGAAAGGCTGAGAATCCAGCTTAATATCACCTGTCCTGACAGGACAAGGCAGACGTGCCATTTGAAAATGAGCATCATCCCTATTGAGCAACTGAGGCAGACTTAGGTCTTTGGAGCACCAGAAATGCCCAAGCAGCTTTGTTCTTGTTCCAGGGACTTCCTGTGCACCCTGCCCCCTTGCTATCATGAGACTCCTAAGTCCCCACAGCAGCAAGCTCCCAAGAGCCCACTGCCCACTACCCACTGCTGTCTCTGGACCATCTTTATTGGAATGAAACAGCCCTGAGAAATCATTGAAAACACAAATTCAACTTTGCACTTGCAATGAGCACAGGGGTAATTCTAAGCAACCCCAAATGAACCCAAACAAACAACAACAAAACCCCTAAAAAAAACCCAAACGCAAAAAGAAGATTGAACCAAAAAAACCCCACACTCAGAATGTTTGAAGACCCTGATTAGATGGGTGTTTCTTCAACCAATAGCTAACACCAGCAAACTGTCAGAACAGGACAATAGCAAACTCTCCTCAACGAGCTGTTCTTTTTCCGTGCCTCTACCCTAAAATGCAGCCTTAGATAAAACTGCATATCAAACTTGTCAAAATGCTAAGGACAGCATTTTCAAAAACATACAATTATTCAGGATTTTTTTCCTCTCCTCTTTTCCCCTCCCTCCCTTTGATATGAGGAGAAACCAGAATATTAAGCAACAACAACAATAATAATGGAATAAAAACTGGTTTTCATTATTATTATTAATAATAATAATAGTAATAACTTGTTTTCATAAAGTTTTCCCCATAACTTTTCATGCTCACCCCCTAGTGCTTCATTCTTCTGGTTGATTCAATTCTTAGACTAGGATTATTATGAGACCAACATATATCCCATAAGCTTTTTCCCAATCCATCTGACTTACAGGACAGCCCTCATCACATAAGTACTGATAAATCATCTGCATGACCTGTTTTCCCACTGACAGCATGATCACTCAGGGAAAGGGGAGAGAAAATGCTTGTTCTCCCTTAACATAACAGAGCAGCAGGAAAGGGGCTCAAGTCAGAAGAAGCACAAGTGGGAGAAAAATCCCCTTTTCTTTGTGGAAACAAGAAGATGCCAGAAGCCATTAGGGAGAGAGAAGGGCCTTGCTTCCAAAAAAGGAGAAAGAACCATAGAAGCGTTGGAAGCCCATCTTGTTCCACTCCCTTGCCATGGGCAGGGACATCTTCCACTATGGTCTAGCTGGTTCCTACAAGCCCTGTCCAACCTGGCCTTGGACACTTCCAGGGATGAGGCAGCCACAGCTGCTCTGGACCACCTGTGCCAGGGCCTCCCCACCCTCACATTCCTTCCCAATATCCCATCTAACCCTACCTGCTGGCAGTGGGAAGCTATTCTCTGTGTCCTGTCCCTCCAGACCCTTGTCCAAAGTCCCTCTCCAGCTCTCTTCGAGCCCATTTAGGCACTGGAAGAGGCTGTACGGTCTCCTTGGAGCCTTTTCTTCTCCAGGTAAACACCCCCAGCTCTCCCAGCCTGGCTCAGAGCAGTGGAGCTCCAGCCCGCGGAGCATCTCCATGGCCCTGCACCAGCAGCTCTTTGTTGGCCTCGTGTTGGGAGCCCCAGAGCTGGCGACAGTGCTCCAGGTGGAACAGGGAAGCGACACGAGAGCATGGACTGGGCATGCCAAAGTTCACCAAGGGCACATACAGTGCTACTAAACACGGACATCATCAATGGCTCCAGACAAAGCCAATCCGCAAAACTGCTCCAAGACCATTTGCTACTCCTGCCTTGGCCTTTGACAAGCACAATGCGAGCACACGCTATTATAACCAACATTATTATAACCACCTCGAGCACCAAGGACAGAGGACAGTAACCAAAAGAGCTCGGAGCGGGGCTGCCCTTGCGTATCCCCCTTCCCTTCCGGCTCGGAAGTGGCAGCGGGAACGGGGCACCACACGATGGCCACCCGGACACTCCGAGAAGCTGTTCCAGGATACTAATGCTTATGATCACACAGCAGGGGTACGGCTGCTTCTCTGGCCGGTCCCAACTTGCCGAGGTGCGGCCGGAGGAGCTGTGCCCGCACACCCGAGCTCAGCCCGGCCCTGCGGGAGATGATGGAAGGCTTATGGCAAGGAGGCGGAGGAACCGCTGCCCGCTCGGCTTTCCAGCCCACCCCGAGACCCCCAGAGCACATCGCGGCCGCGGGACGCCGGTGGCAGCCGCGGCCCCGCCCGGCCCCGCTCGCGGACCTACCCGGCCGGTGCTGGTGTCGGCGGCGGCGCGGAGCAGCGCGCAGAGCAGTGGCAGCAGCGGCCCCGCCGCGCCCAGCGCCCGGCGCGGGCAGCGCGCCATGGCCCCGGCGGGGCCCGGGCCCGGGTCGGCACCGGCGGGGCTCGGTGCGCTCCGGCCCCGGCGCCGCGGCTGCGGCTGCGCGGCTGCCCGGAAGGGGAAGGGGGAAGGGGGACGGGAAAAGAGGAAAGGGAAAGGGAAGGCGGGCAGCGGAATCCGCCGCTTCCTCTGCTGGTCGGCCCGGGGCTGCCCCGCAGGGAGTGGAATATGCAAAGTTTTCTTAAGAAAGGCTATTCTTTGGTGTGACCATCTCTGGAGAAAATGTGATGTCAGCTGCGGGTAGCCGACAGCTGGAGGGGCAATTAGCCGGGACATTCCTCAGGGAATGAGGGCTATGTCAGAAATTTATGTATGCTCTAGCTTGTGGAAGGCCTTCCCAGATGAACTGCTGTGTACCAGAGGTAGCGTGCGGGGGATCAAGCTCAGCCACGAACTTCACCAGTCTCCCTCCTTCCAATTGCACTCCATTTCCTAGGACACTTCCAGCACATCAGGATCAGCAGAATTCACCCCGACACCTGCACAGCCAGCCCCATCTCTCAGAGGCTACAGGAGCCCTTCCCTCCTGCCAGGCCAAATCAAAGCTCCCTCCTGTTCCGCGGCAATTCCTTCTGCTTGCAGGGAGGGTATTGCTTGCTGCAGGGAGCCAGTTCTGCCCCAGAGCAGTTTGGCCCCTTGGAGCCTCTTCTGAGCCAGGTAAGCACTGGAAAGTACCAGCAGCCAGATCTCCCCTCTGCTGCTTCAGCCCTGCAAGATCACTCTGGGTTCTGAGTTTTCTTCATTTTTTCACACCCTGTCCAGATAGGAATAACAAACTCATGTTCCATTTAGGGCACGCTGTGTAACCAGAAGGGCTGTGAGGATGGAGGCAGGCAGCATTCTGTTCCTCTGTCCCCTCTGACCATCAGCCCCTGCCAGGACTTCGGGCAGAGACTGCCTATCTCCCACTCTCCCAGAGCTCCTGCAGTTCTGCTCTTTAAACTTCAGTGCATTTTCTCTGCAGGGATGTTCCCATGCTCTCAAGAGCACTGTCTATTCCAGCTGACATGGAGCTATCAGATCCTTCCCAGAAGTCTTACTGTGACCCCAATGCACTACAAGGATGAAGAGGACTTTGTTTTCAAAATTATAGAACCACAGAGGTCTGGTTAAACCTTCCTGGGGGTGTCAGTTTATCTTGTTTCTTGTCACAAAGGAGCGAGTGTGCTGTGAGAGGGCTCCTCACAATACTGCTCTGTCCCCTCCGGTCCTCAGCAAAAGCACCCTTTTTCATGTCATCCCCTATGCCCTGTGGACAAAGGGCACCAAAAAAAGCAGCTGGAAATCTGGGTATTAGAACAGATTCTATATTTACAATCTAAAGAAGAAGGAAAAAAAAAGGAAAAAACAATCTTAAAAAAAAGAAGAATCCTGGCTGGCTCAGGTGGCCCCAGATCACAGAGAGCTTCTCAAATCAGCTCTTCTCAGAGCTCCAGCAGCACAGCAGGCCATGGCCCCACAGAAAAGGCTGCCTCTTGCAGAATTGATCTTGCAGCTTCTGCACGAAGGAGCCTGGAGCTCTCTCTACAGCCTAGAGGAAAAGTGCTGGAAGAAAACGTGTGCTGCCCTTTTGTGTTGTCAGGTGCACACAGGACAGGTCCACCAGGAACAATGGAGGGCCATGCATTGGTAGGGAATGGGCTCCAGCAAGAGCAGAGTAGGATCTTCTGGCAGCAAAGCCTGAGCTTGTGATGCGGGCCATCTCCTCAGCAGACACCAAAGTGCTTCCTTCCAGCCCCGGACAGCAGCCACAAATGCCAGCTTTTGTTCAGCACCTGCTGCTTCTTCCTTTGTTCCAAGCAGGTCCAGGATTTAGTTTGGAAGCTGAAGCACGTGTCTTTAAGGCGCCCGTATGGAGGAGAGGGGCAGCAGCTGCAGCGCAGGCCTCGTGTGCCTCTGGCAACGGCACCAGTGCCACTGCCTTGGGGCGCCTTGCCCGTGGAAGGCGAGTCTGCCCTCAGGCACAGCTCTTGAAGTCTGTCAGCACCAAAGGCCACAGCGGCAGTTGTAAGGCTGGCAAGTCAAGAGAAGGCCATTGTGGCCAATTCTGCTGAAGCCTTTTGCCAAACCACGCGCAGTGGTGCCCACAGCATGCCCCCTTTTGGCGTGGCGGCTGGTGTGGACACCTGGGCGAGCAGGCGCTGGCGTTGGGGCTGCTGCTGTTCCTGTGCATGCTCTGGTGTTGTTTCTGTGGCGTCCAGGGGCACCAGGGTGGCAGCGACTCGGCCGCTCTGCTCGAGGAGACATGGCCACCCTCCCCGTGGAGGCAGAGGCTCTGCGGGCCCAGGGCTCTGTGTCAGGGGGCCTCGGTCTCAGCACCGTGGCCTGGGCAGCCGCAGGGGCCTGGGCTGGCCGCCAGCCCTGCCTGTGCCCACTGGCCTGGTAGCAGCCCGTAGCCATGCCCTGGCAGGGACCTCTTGTCTTCCTTATCCCCGGCCAGCCCAGCCTGGGCACCTCGGGGCTGTCCCCAGCGTCCCACTGAGGCCCAGCCTCGAGGGCTTCTGCCACAGGTGTGGGAAGCTCTGGGGAAGAGCCAGAGCAGCCCAGGTGGCAGGAACAAGGCGGCTGCTGGGGGGCTGCTTGTGGCCTCTGAAACCCAATTCCTCAGGGATTCCCAGCAGGCCGGCCCCTCAGGGGCCTCCTGTCCCCTTGGAGCCACCTGCCACGCGCTCCCTCCCACATGGCCCTCGTGCCTTCCCGCTGCCTTGTCCCGTCAGGGCCTCCACAGCACCTCATCCCTTCGCGGCCTTCCACTGCCCTGTCCCCTCAGGGTCTCCCCCAGCCTGGCCATCCTGCCAGGCAGTGGCGCAGCCCCGATGGAGCTCCAGAGGAGCTGTACGGAGAGGTACCTGGGAGCCCTCAGCAATCCAGGCAGCAACACACGGGCAGGAGGACACAGATGGTGCCTCCTGGCTGGGAGGGGGGCTTGTGCCCATCTCCAGGCACCAGTCTCGCAGGGATGGCCTCAGCTGTGGCCCCTGCCCTGCCACTCTGTCGGCAGCGTTCAGGCTTCAGCAGAAGCACCAAAGGCCAAGGGGCTTCTGGCCATTTTCCTTTCCCCACTGCATGTCTGGGCAGCTTGCTGAGCACAAGGAGCCGTTTTCCCTTCTTCCCCTGTGCCCTGCAAACACTAGGCACTAAAAGAAAGCTCCTGGGAGTCTGGCTATTATAACAGACTCTATATTTATATAAATCTATATATATATATACATACAGAAAATATACTCTATATATCCTAAAAGAGAAAACTAAAAAGAAAGTTTAAAAAAATCTTATAAGAAAAATCCCCGCTGGCTCAGGTGGCCCCAGCAGACAGAGAGCCTCTCAAATCAGTTCTCCTCAGAGCTCCAGCAGCACAGCAGGCCACGGCCCCACAGAGAAGACCATCTCTTGCGGGCCCTGCGGAACTGATTTCGCAGCCTCTGCAAGATGGAGCCCGGAGCTCTCTCTATGGTCTGCAGGACAAAGGCTGTTCCGAGAGCCAGGCTTCTGACAGCAGGGCTGATGTCGTACGCCATCTCTTCAAGGGCTGCAAGAGAGAGGAACAGAGCCACGGTCAGATCCCGGAGCTGCGGGGACCCGAGGAGACCCTCGTGCCAGGGCCATCCCCGTGGGCTCTGACCGTGGTGAGGAGGGCTCAAGGGCATGAGCCTGAAGCCACTGGACACTATTGCCGCAAGGTGGCCCTGTGGCCCTGAAATCTCTGTGTCAGCTCTGGCCACGCCAGGACTGGTCCGCACAGGGAGCAGAGCCCTCGGCAGCCAGGGCAGTCCGCTGCCCTCACTCACCCTGGCAGATGCGCTGGAGCTCTGGCTTGCATCCCCTGAGGTGCCGCCCAGCCATCCCTGAGGACACAGAGCCTGTCAGGGCCCCAGCGGCACAGCTCCCTGCCTGCCAGCGGCGCTGCCAGCCCTATGGCCACACGCCCTCCTGGCCCCGGCAGGGCTCAGGCCGGGCCCTTGCCGCACGCTGCCGCCCAAGGACACGGCTGCCAGAGGGCGGCGGCAGCCCCGAGGGCAGGCGGGGCTCCACGGTGCCGAGCCCGGCTGGCGCTGCCGGGGCAGCAGGCGGGGCGGGGGCCGAGCTGCGGCGGGGAGGGAGTCCGGGCTCGTGGCTCACCAATGAACCTGATGGCCGCCTGTCGCAGGGACTCCTGTGGGCTGTCTAGGTAGAGCAGGGCGTGGCGCAGGTGCTCAGCCGCTCGGCTCCTGTCCTCTGCCAACTGGAGAGAGCGCCAGGAGGGTGTAGTTGGTGCAGGCTCAGCCCCCTGCCCGCACAGTCCTGCGAGGCGGCCAGCAGCCGCTGGCGCCTGGCTCTGGAGGGGGCCGAGGGCCGGCTGCTGCCCAGGCAGCCGCGGTGCCGCCCCGCCCCACAGCCCAGCGGGTTCCATCGGCAGCCGGCCCCTCGGGGCCACAGGAGCCTGGAGCAGAGGCCACCACGGCCCAGGCAAGGGAGCGGCGTGTGCGGTGCAGGCTGCCGCCCCTGGCTGCAGCGCCGGGCAGGGGGCTTCTCCCGGCTGAGGCTGAGCCTTCCAGGCCGCCCTTACCAGGCTCTCGCAGAAGCTCCATGTCTGATCCACGCGCAGCATCTGCTGGAGATCCTTCCTGTTCAGGAACGTGGCTGAACAGTGCAGCGTTTCCCGGGAGGCCTGGAGAGCAGCAGAGACCCGCAGATGGCACCACAGGCCAGGGCACAGCACCCAGGCCCCTCGTAGCAAGGGCAGGAGGAGGCTGCAGCCCGCGAGGGGCCAGAGCAGGAGGCGGCCGAGGCCCCTGACAGGGGCCCAGCGGCAGGCGCCGAGTGCTCACCTCAGCCACACGCTGGTTCTCGTCGTGGCAGTGGAGAGAGAGTGGGAGCAGGCTCCGGCGCACGTGCGACTTCAGGGCCCTTTCTTCCCCTTCCGGGAAAAATTCTAGCATCTCTCGGAAGAGAAACATGGAGCACAACTGCACCTGGCTGTCATACTGTATGAAAGGAGGAGACAAAGAGCTGTGCATGGGCTGCTTCACGCCCACCTGGGCCCAGGCCTGAAAGTGCACAGGGCACAAGGTGTCCGGGCAGCACCCAGTGACCGTGGCTGGAGGCACAGAGCCTTACGCTGTCAAAGAGTGGCAGAAGTGCCTCAGCCAGCTGCAGGGCCAGGGGGGTGGATATCAGGGCCCCATTGTACAGGAACAAACAGCTGAGGAGAACGATGGTCATCCTAAGCACGTCCCTGTCATTTTCCCACAGGAGCTCCACCAGCCTTTCATGCAGGCTCCACATTCTTCTGGCCTGTGTGGAACACGAATGTGTGAAAGGCTGGGTTGCTGCCGCAGGGCCCCGAGGCCAAAGGCCTGTGCCCAAGTACTCGGGCAGCTGTAGCGAGAGGCGGGAGAGGTGGGAGCAGCTGCCTCAGCACCCGAAGCCCAGCCAAGTCCAAGCGACTGCGTTCCCCAGCCCCACGCCAGCAGCGCGGCTTTGGCCGCTGCCCCCTTCTCACCATCGAGAAATTCTTGCCCAGCACCAGGAGACCTCTGAGTGCCAAGCGACGCTGCTCCCTGCACAGGCTCTGCAGGTCTTTTGACATGAATGCCAGGAGGCTGTCACAGCATTCATTCAAGTTCAGGCACTCCAGGATCTGAAAGGCACAGGCCCCCGGTGGCAGGGGAGGCAGCTGGCGGGAGCCCGGAGCCGCACGGGGCAGGGCCCAGGCTGCAGCACAGGGCGCGGGCACTGTCCCAGGCAGCTGCAGCCGTGAGAGGGCAGAGAGCTGGAAGGCTGCTCAGCCAGGCAGCGCTGGCCTTCGGGCTCACCTCCACAAGGAAGGCCATGGCGGCCAACTGGCAGGATGGCGCGTCTTTGCTGAGCAGCCCGAGCAGGTGGACCGCAATCGCGGGACACCAGGGTACGGATGCGTGGCGCATTTCTCTGACAGGAGGAAAAGGGAACCGAGACCCTGAGCCAACGAGGGCAAACCTCTCCCTGGACTGACTGACAGAGATCTGCTCTTTCTCCAGC
The DNA here is from genome assembly GCF_965231275.1 of Zosterops lateralis. NCBI lineage: Eukaryota > Metazoa > Chordata > Aves > Passeriformes > Zosteropidae > Zosterops > Zosterops lateralis. The sequence goes on from NC_139776.1 coordinate 14,064,476, forward strand.
ACCCTGCAAGGGTACCCGGGCTCTTTGGGGGGCGGCTGCTCTCGGGCACCCTTGTCTCGCAGCCTTTTGCAGTCTCTGTGCAGTCCATCCCTTGGTGACAAGGCCCTCTGGCCCAAAACCACTAGCGCTGTGTTGGACAGCCCGGGCATGGGGTCCAAATGCCAGGGCCAGCTGGGGAAAAGGGGGTCTCACCTGGCCAGCACGCCCACAGCACAGTGGTGGGTGTGAGGACAGAGCAGTGCGTCCCAGGCACGCTGGTCTTCTGCCTCCACCACCACATCCTCATAGTGCAGTCGGCAGAGCAGGGCCTTCAGCGTCTGCTCTGCAAAGCTGTGTGCAGAGCAAAGCCCAGGTCATGCTGGGAGCACTGGCTCCTGCCTTGGGGACATGGCAGGGACAGGAGGACTGGCATGGAGCACCTGCTGGGGTTGGTGTCAAGGCTGTGTTGCTGCTGGCATCCCTTCCAGAAGGTATCAACCGCCTCTGGCATTTGCAATGTGCTGAAGAGCACTTGGAAGAGCAGATGCACAAAGAGGCGAGAGGAATACACTGTCACTACGTGTGGGACACAGGGCATGTGGAGGATCTTCCACATGGCCACAGTTGCCTGCAAAGGACAGAGCAGCCCGAGTCAGTGCTCAGTGCCGAGGTGTCCGTGTGGCAGGGCCCAAGTGTGGGAGGGACAGGCCAGTGGAGACGCAGGGGAAGCACCGGGCCGGGTGGCCCCAAAGCTGCCCCTAGGCCAGGTCTCAGCCCAGCACCTGAGGCAGGGAGGTGCCATGGGGGAGGGAGGATAGAGACCTGACGGAGAGGTGACCTTGGGGTGAGCAAAGGCCAGTTGCAAAAACTCACAGCCAGGGCAAGGACAGCCGTGTGGTCTCCATCGGAGGTGCACATGCTGTGCTCTGGCCAGTTGCCCAGCACGTCCAGGAGCACCAGCATGGCCGGCTCTGCAGTCCTGCACGAGCACATGATGGTCTTCCACATGGTGGCAGCAGCTCTGTGGGGTCAGAGCTCTGTCTCAGTGAGGTCTGCGACACAGCACCGTGGCCTGGGCAGCAGCGGGGAGCTGAGCTGCCTGCCAGCCCTGCCTCTGCCCACTGCCCCTCACTGGCAGCACGCAGGCAGCCCAGCCCAGCCCAGCCCAGCCCAGCCCAGCCCAGCCCAGCACAGTGGGGCATGGCCCCTGAGGGGCAGGGAGGGAGCATGGCAGCAGGCTCAGGGGTTGACATGCTAGGGCTGGCAAAGGGAGGAGCCAGAGGGCCCTGGGATTCTCTGTTGGTCAGACACCTGGGACAGGCTGTACAGGGTGATGGGCTGGTGAGGCCTGAGCCATCTGGGCACGTGAGCCCCATACCTGTCACACGATGGGGCCACGCGTAGGAGAGCCATCACCACGTCAACGGGCTGCGCCTCTGTCAGATCCAGAAGGGACCTGTACACATTATGCTGGGGAAACTCATTGGCCACGAGCCACTGGTGGATGTACCTCACCATGGCGGGCACCTGGAGAAGGCATGGGGAGACTTGGAAAGCTGCCAGAGGGAGTAAGGTGCCCAGCTGCCCCAGAGAAGTGCTTCCCTTCCCACCACACTGCAATGGCCTCAAAGGCTTTCCGTGAGCAGCAGGCGTGGCTTGGGAGGCCCAGCAGTTCCAGCTGGGAGGCTGGAAGCCAGACCACAGGCTGCTTACTTGCTTTGCACTGGAAGGACCCTCCTCCACAAGCATATCCAGCAGGGCAGCACTGGTCTTGGTTTTGAAGATGGGAGAGTATACTCTGACCACAGTGCCCGGGACACTGGTCTCTTCCTCGCGAATTCTCTTCACGAATTTGCCAACCATCTGTAGCAGAAGGGCAAGAAGCGAGGCATGTTCCATGGAGTGCTCCAAGCAGGCTGCTGGGCAGAGCAGTGACAACAGGCCCAGCCCAGGTGGCCATGGCTGCAGGTACCTGCGCTGTTCTGCGGAAGAGGCCCCGGGTGCGTTGCTGCTCTGGTGTGTGCTCCAGGGCTGCACCTGGCAAAGAGCGAGCACAGCCTGAGCTGAGGGGCTGCGGGAGAGGCCGGAGAACACAGCCCGGCCCTGTGCTCCCCAGGCAGGGCCAGCCCTGCCATGCCCCAGGGCATGGAGCACAGCTGAGGGGAGTCTGCCCTGGCCCCTGTTCCCTCCTGTCCATGGGCATGTCCCCAGGGCATGGCATGGCATGCAGCCCATTGGCCCAGCTCTGCCACTCACCCTCCTGCGGTGGCTGCAACTGCTCCACCTCTTCAGACTGCTGTGCTGGGGCGGTTCCAGGGCCTTCTTTCTCCTCAAGGGCCAGCTTGGGCATGCTCAGGGGTCTCTGGGTTATGTCACTTCCTGGATTCATGGCAACTTGCGGGAGGAGATGGCTCGGCAAAGGTCCAAGTCAACAAGTTCTGCAGTCTTTCCTTGAAGACTGCAGAGTGAAGACTTGAAGAGTGTGGTCTTGGCAAGGCTACAGGACAGCAAGTCCTGCGCTCTGGACTCAGGGGCTCCTGCCACAAGGACAGGAGACTCCTCGTCAGTCAAGGACCGTGGTCAGTGAGTCCCACGGTCTGGCCTCTGGGGCAGCTGCAGAAGGGAAACCTCGGGAAGGCCACAGGTCACCAAGTGCTGTGGTCTGGCCTCGAGGTCACCTGCAGCAGTAATGCTTTGGAAAAGCTCTGGTTCAGCAAAGAACGAGTGGGCTGTGCGGGGGCTCCTCACGGCACCACTCTGTCCCGTGGCATGCACCAAGCACTGTGGTGTGGCCGCGTCACCGCTGTCACCTATGTCACCGCATGTCACAAAGGGCCCCTTTGACACCCTGTCCCGTTCCATGCCACAGTGACCATGCTGCTGCACCAAGTCACAAAGGGCCCTTACACACACTGCCACCTGTCCTGGGGTTGCCCCCAGCCCGCCCGCAGTGGCCCAGGTTGGAAGGAATGCCTTGCCCCAAGTGTCTCAGACAGCCGTAAGACAGGATCTTTAGGAACAGCTCAAACCATAAGCAAACGCTGCCCTGCTCTGTGGGCTCAGGGCAGCAGAAGGAGTGGGAAGGGCCCAGGGCCTTCCAGAGGAGCTGGCACTGCCTCCCTGGGATACGTCCCGCCTGGTGGCCATCCTAAAGAAGGCAGTGGGACACAATTGAGGAAGGTTTGGGCCAGGGCACGGATGCTGCTCTGACCCCTGGGGCCCAGGGAGCACTGAAATCCGCAGGTGTGGCAGAGTCTCCCCAAGCCCTGGCAGCGCTGGAGCCGGTCTCCTGCCCCAGAGACCTCTGCCCCAGGGGGCTTCTCTGCCAGAGGGCAGCCAAAGCCAACGTGCATTGGGGCTGTGCTCCATCCTCCAGGGGCTGGTGGCAGGAGCACCTGGAACAACAGGGGGCAACACTTGCCATGTGTCAGATAATGTTGTTCCTTCCTGGAATGATTTTTTTCTGGGAAGGGATTAGCAGTAGCACAAAAACACCAATGGCTACTGAATTTCACAGGACAAAGATACTCTGCAGAGACACGGCCATATTTCCTTGTGCCTTTCTGTCTTCCTTGCATTTTGGAACAAAAAGAACTGGCCCAGCCTCTGCTGTTCAGCACTCCAGTTGCTCTGTGTCTGCCTGTGGCAGCTCATGTCCAAACACAACTGAGTGCCTGCTAAGTATGGCTCTGGATGGCCACAAACAGGGGCGTCCCCAGGGAACATCAAGGCAGACACCTGGGGAAGTGCAGAGGATAGGGATCACTCTGGGAAGAGAAGCTCTTCTGTGTCTCTGATGATGCTGCCAGCCCCCTAAAGGAGCAGCCAAGACAAGTGCTGCAAGCAGACGTGTGCTGCCCTTTTGTGCTGTCAGGTGCACACGGGAGAGATTTATTGCCACAGTCCACCAGACTTGATCTGGGAACAGTGGAGGGCCATGCATTGGTAGGGAATGGGCTCCAGCAAGAGCAGAGTAGGATCTTCTGGCAGCAAAGCCTGAGCTTGTGATGCGGGCCATCTCCTCAGCAGACACCAAAGTGCTTCCTTCCAGCCCTGTACGGCAGCCACAAGTGCCAGCTTTTGTTCAGCGCCTGCTGCTTCTTCCTTTGTTTCAAGCTGTTACCCCTGCCCTTAGAGGGGCAACACGTTGCGACGTGGGAGCGGACCTTCACAGAGGACGGCAGGCAGCAGTTTGGTGAAACATGGAAGGCTCCTTTATTATCTGACTCCAATAGCTTATATACATTTTGTACAGAGGGCCAAGATTGGCCCAAAGAGGTTACAACCTCCTGACTCCATTGGTCAATATGACCATCAGTCAAGTTCTCTCTCGGAGAACAAGAATGCAAAACATACTGGTAAATTCTAAGAGTACAATATTGTTTACATGAAGCAGTGTGAGAAGCTGTTGCAAAGACTCAAACACTTGAAAGCAAGAAATGCAGAGGTGACACCAGGCCGGTCCAGGATTTAGTTTGGAAGCTGAAGCACGTGTCTTTAAGGCGCCTGTATGGAGGAGAGGGGCAGCAGCTGCAGCGCAGGCCTCGTGTGCCTCTGGCAACGGCACCAGTGCCACTGCCTTGGGGCGCCTTGCCCGTGGAAGGCGAGTCTGCCCTCAGGCACAGCTCTTGAAGTCTGTCAGCACCAAAGGCCACAGCGGCAGTTGTAAGGCTGGCAAGTCAAGAGAAGGCCATTGTGGCCAATTCTGCTGAAGCCTTTTGCCAAACCACGCGCAGTGGTGCCCACAGCATGCCCCCTTTTGGCGTGGCGGCTGGTGTGGACACCTGGGCGAGCAGGCGCTGGCGTTGGGGCTGCTGCTGTTCCTGTGCATGCTCTGGTGTTGTTTCTGTGGCGTCCAGGGGCACCAGGGTGGCAGCGACTCGGCCGCTCTGCTCGAGGAGACATGGCCACCCTCCCCGTGGAGGCAGAGGCTCTGCGGGCCCAGGGCTCTGTGTCAGGGGGCCTCGGTCTCAGCACCGTGGCCTGGGCAGCCGCAGGGGCCTGGGCTGGCCGCCAGCCCTGCCTGTGCCCACTGGCCTGGTAGCAGCCCGTAGCCATGCCCTGGCAGGGACCTCTTGTCTTCCTTATCCCCGGCCAGCCCAGCCTGGGCACCTCGGGGCTGTCCCCAGCGTCCCACTGAGGCCCAGCCTCGAGGGCTTCTGCCACAGGTGTGGGAAGCTCTGGGGAAGAGCCAGAGCAGCCCAGGTGGCAGGAACAAGGCGGCTGCTGGGGGGCTGCTTGTGGCCTCTGAAACCCAATTCCTCAGGGATTCCCAGCAGGCCGGCCCCTCAGGGGCCTCCTGTCCCCTTGGAGCCACCTGCCACGCGCTCCCTCCCACATGGCCCTCGTGCCTTCCCGCTGCCTTGTCCCGTCAGGGCCTCCACAGCACCTCATCCCTTCGCGGCCTTCCACTGCCCTGTCCCCTCAGGGTCTCCCCCAGCCTGGCCATCCTGCCAGGCAGTGGCGCAGCCCCGATGGAGCTCCAGAGGAGCTGTACGGAGAGGTACCTGGGAGCCCTCAGCAATCCAGGCAGCAACACACGGGCAGGAGGACACAGATGGTGCCTCCTGGCTGGGAGGGGGGCTTGTGCCCATCTCCAGGCACCAGTCTCGCAGGGATGGCCTCAGCTGTGGCCCCTGCCCTGCCACTCTGTCGGCAGCGTTCAGGCTTCAGCAGAAGCACCAAAGGCCAAGGGGCTTCTGGCCATTTTCCTTTCCCCACTGCATGTCTGGGCAGCTTGCTGAGCACAAGGAGTCGTTTTCCCTTCTTCCCCTGTGCCCTGCAAACACTAGGCACTAAAAGAAAGCTCCTGGGAGTCTGGCTATTATAACAGACTCTATATTTATATAAATCTATATATATATACATACAGAAAATATACTCTATATATCCTAAAAGAGAAAACTAAAAAGAAAGTTTAAAAAAATCTTATAAGAAAAATCCCCGCTGGCTCAGGTGGCCCCAGCAGACAGAGAGCCTCTCAAATCAGTTCTCCTCAGAGCTCCAGCAGCACAGCAGGCCACGGCCCCACAGAGAAGACCATCTCTTGCGGGCCCTGCGGAACTGATTTCGCAGCCTCTGCAAGATGGAGCCCGGAGCTCTCTCTGTGGTCTGCAGGACAAAGGCTGTTCCGAGAGCCAGGCTTCTGACAGCAGGGCTGATGTCGTACGCCATCTCTTCAAGGGCTGCAAGAGAGAGGAACAGAGCCACGGTCAGATCCCGGAGCTGCGGGGACCCGAGGAGACCCTCGTGCCAGGGCCATCCCCGTGGGCTCTGACCGTGGTGAGGAGGGCTCAAGGGCATGAGCCTGAAGCCACTGGACACTATTGCCGCAGGTGGCCCTGTGGCCCTGAAATCTCTGTGTCAGCTCTGGCCACGCCAGGACTGGTCCGCACAGGGAGCAGAGCCCTCGGCAGCCAGGGCAGTCCGCTGCCCTCACTCACCCTGGCAGATGCGCTGGAGCTCTGGCTTGCATCCCCTGAGGTGCCGCCCAGCCATCCCTGAGGACACAGAGCCTGTCAGGGCCCCAGCGGCACAGCTCCCTGCCTGCCAGCGGCGCTGCCAGCCCTATGGCCACACGCCCTCCTGGCCCCGGCAGGGCTCAGGCCGGGCCCTTGCCGCACGCTGCCGCCCAAGGACACGGCTGCCAGAGGGCGGCGGCAGCCCCGAGGGCAGGCGGGGCTCCACGGTGCCGAGCCCGGCTGGCGCTGCCGGGGCAGCAGGCGGGGCGGGGGCCGAGCTGCGGCGGGGAGGGAGTCCGGGCTCGTGGCTCACCAATGAACCTGATGGCTGCCTGTCGCAGGGACTCCTGTGGGCTGTCTAGGTAGAGCAGGGCGTGGCGCAGGTGCTCAGCCGCTCGGCTCCTGTCCTCTGCCAACTGGAGAGAGCGCCAGGAGGGTGTAGTTGGTGCAGGCTCAGCCCCCTGCCCGCACAGTCCTGCGAGGCGGCCAGCAGCCGCTGGCGCCTGGCTCTGGAGGGGGCCGAGGGCCGGCTGCTGCCCAGGCAGCCGCGGTGCCGCCCCGCCCCACAGCCCAGCGGGTTCCATCGGCAGCCGGCCCCTCGGGGCCACAGGAGCCTGGAGCAGAGGCCACCACGGCCCAGGCAAGGGAGCGGCGTGTGCGGTGCAGGCTGCCGCCCCTGGCTGCAGCGCCGGGCAGGGGGCTTCTCCCGGCTGAGGCTGAGCCTTCCAGGCCGCCCTTACCAGGCTCTCGCAGAAGCTCCATGTCTGATCCACGCGCAGCATCTGCTGGAGATCCTTCCTGTTCAGGAACGTGGCTGAACAGTGCAGCGTTTCCCGGGAGGCCTGGAGAGCAGCAGAGACCCGCAGATGGCACCACAGGCCAGGGCACAGCACCCAGGCCCCTCGTAGCAAGGGCAGGAGGAGGCTGCAGCCCGCGAGGGGCCAGAGCAGGAGGCGGCCGAGGCCCCTGACAGGGGCCCAGCGGCAGGCGCCGAGTGCTCACCTCAGCCACACGCTGGTTCTCGTCGTGGCAGTGGAGAGAGAGTGGGAGCAGGCTCCGGCGCACGTGCGACTTCAGGGCCCTTTCTTCCCCTTCCGGGAAAAATTCTAGCATCTCTCGGAAGAGAAACATGGAGCACAACTGCACCTGGCTGTCATACTGTATGAAAGGAGGAGACAAAGAGCTGTGCATGGGCTGCTTCACGCCCACCTGGGCCCAGGCCTGAAAGTGCACAGGGCACAAGGTGTCCGGGCAGCTGTCAGGGTCCGCAAACATATGCGGGGAACCTGATGGTTCGTTTTGGAGATCTCAAAGCGCAAAAGACACAACAGGGGACAAACCAGTTTGCTTAAACAAAAAATGCACTTTTATTTAGTGCCCACAATGCGATAGTAGGGAAAGAAAATAGAGAATAGTGAGAAAGATAGAGAAAGAGGGGAAGGGGGATTATAGCTACCACGTGGAGAGTCGGAGGTCCTCAAGACGTAGAGATGCCCATAGACGCGATCTTCTCCAGTGGGGTGATCACAAAGGGTGCACGGGATCCGCAGAGTCTTTATAGGGTGGTCAGGAAAAGGACCAAGGCGAGTGGAATGGAGCCAAAGAGGGCACTGGGCCAGTGCAGGCACCTGCGTCAAAGTTGGGTGCTCAGGAACAAGCGGCAAGCTGTACCCTTCTAGCACGGTCAGTATAGTCAGCTCAGTCCACTGTAACGAGCTGCTATTGTTCTTGCATTCCGTTCTCGTGGAGATGCGTATCAGTCCTCGGCAGGCGCCCCACCTCAGCCAGGCCAGGGGCTCTCCCCAGTCTCTCCGGGGGTCTTGGTCTTCAACCATCGGAGACAGTTGTGAGGCATAACACATCCTCGGACAGACTCTGACACCACCCCGTGACTCACGACTGGCGACAAAGGTGTTCTTCCATCAGCAGGTTCCGTAGTCTCGTGAAGTCTTCAGGACTCATCCACATTGGCAGCATATCCCAGAAAAACAGAGACAATAGAGAGGGTGTAGGAGAGAGAGAGAGAGAGAGAGAGAAAGAAGGTAAAGTACGGAAAGGGAATAGAAGCAAAAAATGAAACAAAAATTATAGAAATTGATTTAACAATTTTTCAAAATAATCAACATAAATCACCAAATAATTAATATAACAATTTTCAAAATATTAACTCAAATTACTAAATAATTAATATAATACCATCAATTAAAATCAACAATTACAATTTTTCAAAATATTAACTCAAATTACTAAATAATTAATATAATATCATCAATTAAAATCAACAATTAAAATTTTCAATCAAATACTTAATTTAAAACAATTTCTTTCACAAAATTCTTTAAATTTTTTTAACATGATAATAATTTCTAAGCAAACAAAAACAAAAAAACAAAACAAAACAACCTTAATTTTTAATTAACATGACTAAGACAAAGCAACATTAATCAAAACAACAAACCATTTCAAATCAAACTGCTGTTACAGGCTTAACTTTCGCTGTCTGGGTAGTGCATTTTACGTCAATAACTTTAGGAGTGTCTTTTGCAAAAGGGATGTTAACTAAAACAAGGCCAATCAAAACCAAAATCAAAAGGAGGATGTAGCTGGGACTTTATAAGAAAAGTCACATCCTGTAATTGTGGTAAAATCACAAACACAAAAATTTGAGTGATTTTTAGTATCTACTATTGCATTTTCTACAACTACAACATCTCAGACAGTCCTAAAGCATGCACACCCATTGCCTATATACACGAGCACTGTTCCAGGAGCTTCGTTAGGATGTACTTCAAAATGACAAATATTTTGCTCAGTGTCCAAACAAATGTCCTGAGCTATGATTGCATTACTTTCACAAATGAAACCTTGCTGCTCCCTAACAACACAAGATTCTAAATTGACAGTTTGCCGTTTCTCACCAGTTTGACGGGCCCATTCTCTATGCTCGGAAGGATAGAGAATAGCTCCATCATGGTTTATACCTAATGCAAAGATAGGGAATATCAAATGTACTGAAGCATTACCTATTGTTAACACAAAGGCTGTAACTGTGTTAGTATTGGGGTTGTAGGTAAAGTTCACTAATTTCCACCAGGATTGGAATTTTCTTTGAAAATAATTTGAATTGTTCCAAATTATTTTCCAAATTTCAGTAGGAAGAATTCCTTCTTCTTCTTGCCTTATAATTAAGGCGACAACCATCTGCATCCAAAGCTGTGCCTGGATGCAGCTTAAGGGCCAAAGAGATGTTGTTTTGAGCAACATCCAGTGCATCAATTATCATTTTGTGATCTTTCACATTTACCTTCTCCCAATTTGTAATATGTTGGATAACAACCACTCTTGTGTCCCCAAAACCAATAAGGACAATTATAATGATTGTTGAAATTTGGTCAAATCTTTAATTGTGGCAACCAATTTGTTCATTAATATTTCTGAATCAATGCTATTTAAAATTTCTGTTTAAAATATTTATCATGGTTTATATGGCCTTCATGTCCCTCGGAGTTCTCCTGTGGAAAGTAAGCACAACAGAATCTGCCACGAGGAGGCAGGAGGTTAGAATGATGAAAATTGCCCATCCTGTATTTATTCGATGCTCTTTCCCTAGAGCATCAAAGGCTGCCCATGTATATTTATTCAGAGGGGTTTTCAGCACTAGTGGTACTTCCCCTACAGTAGGGAGGTCCACCAAAACAGACTGTCTAGGGTGACGTGCTGGATTGTTGGAATTACTTGGTCCCCATAGTGAGGGAATTATGCTTGAAGCTGTCAGGCAAAAGGCAGAAGGATCAGTAAACCAAGGATTTGCTGGCTGTTCGGGGGAAAAGGGAGGGGTAATGACTGAGGCAGGTTTGTCTTGGATGCTATCCAAGTTTTCTGCTTCTTGTAGTGCTAGATTTTTCACAGCTCCTTCAGTTATTGAGAAGATGTTACAATAATGTTCAATCTGAGCAGACCACGCCCTTACTGAGGTCCTCTCAGCCACCCCGGCAGGTGGGGGGGTCCCAGTAGTGACTGACTTAACCTTGAAGGGGCCTCTCAAAACAATTGGTTGTTGTTGTACAATTTTCTCCACTTCTATGAGAGCTAAGCTAACCACAAACAAGCCTTTTTCCCAGGTAGTGTACCTCTTTTCAGCATCTTTAAAGCCACAAGAGCGAGAGCTGACAGATCTGATTGGGCCTTCAGGACCCCTTTGCCATATATACAATGACAATCCTGAGGTGGCAAATCCCCATTCTACGTGAAAAGGATCTGTAGGATGAATGGGGCCAAGGGCTTGGTGAGCAGTTGCTTCAAAAAGCAGCAATTTTATTTTAACCAATTTATCATAAGGCAATTTGTCCATTACTTCTCGAGGTAGTCCCCTTTTCAGCCCTAGCAACCACAACTGCTGCTGGTTAGGGATTTGTCTTTCCTTTTCTGGTTTTTCATTAGGAGAAGCAATGTGCCTGACTTCTCTGGGTTTTTCGGGTTTGTCCTCTGAGTGCTTCACTGGTCCGTATTTTCCACTGTTATGACTGCTGTTAGATTGTGTGCTAGGAGTAGCAAAAGGCGAGAAGTCAGTGGAGTCAGTGGAACCGGTTTGATCACTTGTGTGTCCAAGAAATCTTTCAAGCCTATCTACTGGAGTGATAGGTGCTATTGTTTTTTGAAAAAGAATTACTGTTGGTTTAAGAGACTCCGGCAAACCTCGAATTAGGGGGGTCACAATCTCAGGTTTGACAGGCTGTTGCATGGGTGACTCATAGTCAGAAATCAATTTTCTTTCATGTATCATTTGCAAGCATGCAGCTTTGTGTATGTTTTCTAGGAGTTGGTCCGGGGTGCAGACTATTGCCAGAGGGTTGCCCCTGTCAAGGGGACTTAGTCCCCCTGCCCAGTAAGCTGCACGCTGTGTCAGGGACCATGGAGCACGTGTATTCTCTGTTAAGAAAACTCCATGTCCCCAGTAGCCACTTGCTTCTTGTTCACTTAATTTAATTTGGTCACCCCCAGTAAGTGAAACTCTAAAGACATACTCCGTCTCTGATTCGCTAGAAAGTCGGGAGTATTCTTTCTTTAATTTAGCTAATCCAGTGGCTGTGTTTGGTGTTCCTTTGGTGGTTATGTGGAGGTTATGAACCTCTTCATTTATATAATTAAATTCTGTTTTGACAAGAGGTCTCAAATTGGAGCAACAGAGTTCCCCACAATTTTGCGTGTGTACTAGTTCTTTCTGAGGGTATATCTGTTTAATGCTGTATGTCTCCTTTCCTCCTGTCTCCTTTGGTGAATCTGCAAGTTTTGAATTTTTGCTCCGCTCTTCTGCAAGGGAAATCTCCAGCAAATATTTCTGATTTCTTTCCTGTTCTAATTGTTTTTGCAAAGCTTCTACCAAATCTTGCAGGGATTCTATTACTTCTCCCTCTTGATTTCTTTTCTGTTCCAATTGTTTTTGCAGGGATTCTATTTCTGCTCTCTCTTCACTTACCCGTTTAAAATGGGTTTCTATGGCTGCCGAAAGGCAGGCCCCCAAAACTGAGCAAAGAATGGTTTTATTTCTGCCCAGTTTATACCTAGCATCATATTGCAAAGTATATATTCTATCTACAATGTTTTCATACTTAAACCAATTATCTTGTGCCCACTCTTCTCCGGCTGGAGAAGGTCTAGCACCATGCTTTGTTAACAAAGCAAAAAGAATATCCTTATCTTTTGTACTAGAATTTTCACTCATTTTTTTGTGAAGGGACAAAAACCACTCTCAGGGAGGTATTCTTAAAGTTACAAACAATGGCACAGCTAATACTGTGTTTCCCTTCGCTTCCCTGGAATGGGAGAGGAGACCCAGCTGCTTGGGAGGCACTTCTTCACAAAAAACGCCTGTTGTCTCCTCAACTACACCAAGCAGCTTAAAACACAGAGTCCCATCTTTTGCACAGTGAGATCGTTTCTGAAATATCCTGATGACAGGGAGTGCTTATTCACCTGGGTGTATACAGTTTGCGGGAATTTTCCCTCGCCCCCCTTGCTTTCTAACAGCGCTCACCGAAGTGGCGTGCTAGGTGCGGCTGAGACGAGGGTCCTTCCCCTTCTACAAACTATATAAAACCCACAACTCCACAGTCTATCAAGATCCTGTCCGTGACGCCAATTTAAATGTCAGGGTCCGCAAACATATGCGGGGAACCTGATGGTTCGTTTTGGAGATCTCAAAGCGCAAAAGACACAACAGGGGACAAACCAGTTTGCTTAAACAAAAAATGCACTTTTATTTAGTGCCCACAATGTGATAGTAGGGAAAGAAAATAGAGAATAGTGAGAAAGATAGAGAAAGAGGGGAAGGGGGATTATAGCTACCACGTGGAGAGTCGGAGGTCCTCAAGACGTAGAGATGCCCATAGACGCGATCTTCTCCAGTGGGGTGATCACAAAGGGTGCACGGGATCCGCAGAGTCTTTATAGGGTGGTCAGGAAAAGGACCAAGGCGAGTGGAATGGAGCCAAAGAGGGCACTGGGCCAGTGCAGGCACCTGCGTCAAAGTTGGGTGCTCAGGAACAAGCGGCAAGCTGTACCCTTCTAGCACGGTCAGTATAGTCAGCTCAGTCCACTGTAACGAGCTGCTATTGTTCTTGCATTCCGTTCTCGTGGAGATGCGAATCAGTCCTCGGCAGGCGCCCCACCTCAGCCAGGCCAGGGGCTCTCCCCAGTCTCTCCGGGGGTCTTGGTCTTCAACCATCGGAGACAGTTGTGAGGCATAACACATCCTCGGACAGACTCTGACAGCAGCACCCAGTGACCGTGGCTGGAGGCACAGAGCCTTACGCTGTCAAAGAGTGGCAGAAGTGCCTCAGCCAGCTGCAGGGCCAGGGGGGTGGATATCAGGGCCCCATTGTACAGGAACAAACAGCTGAGGAGAACGATGGTCATCCTAAGCACGTCCTTGTCATTTTCCCACAGGAGCTCCACCAGCCTTTCATGCAGGCTCCACATTCTTCTGGCCTGTGTGGAACATGAATGTGTGAAAGGCTGGGTTGCTGCCGCAGGGCCCCGAGGCCAAAGGCCTGTGCCCAAGTACTCGGGCAGCTGTAGCGAGAGGCGGGAGAGGTGGGAGCAGCTGCCTCAGCACCCGAAGCCCAGCCAAGTCCAAGCGACTGCGTTCCCCAGCCCCACGCCAGCAGCGCGGCTTTGGCCGCTGCCCCCTTCTCACCATCGAGAAATTCTTGCCCAGCACCAGGAGACCTCTGAGTGCCAAGCGACGCTGCTCCCTGCACAGGCTCTGCAGGTCTTTTGACATGAATGCCAGGAGGCTGTCACAGCATTCATTCAAGTTCAGGCACTCCAGGATCTGAAAGGCACAGGCCCCCGGTAGCAGGGGAGGCAGCTGGCGGGAGCCCGGAGCCGCACGGGGCAGGGCCCAGGCTGCAGCACAGGGCGCGGGCACTGTCCCAGGCAGCTGCAGCCGTGAGAGGGCAGAGAGCTGGAAGGCTGCTCAGCCAGGCAGCGCTGGCCTTCGGGCTCACCTCCACAAGGAAGGCCATGGCGGCCAACTGGCAGGATGGCGCGTCTTTGCTGAGCAGCCCGAGCAGGTGGACCGCAATCGCGGGACACCAGGGTACGGATGCGTGGCGCATTTCTCTGACAGGAGGAAAAGGGAACCGAGACCCTGAGCCAACGAGGGCAAACCTCTCCCTGGACTGACTGACAGAGATCTGCTCTTTCTCCAGCACCCTGCAAGGGTACCCGGGCTCTTTGGGGGGCGGCTGCTCTCGGGCACCCTTGTCTCGCAGCCTTTTGCAGTCTCTGTGCAGTCCATCCCTTGGTGACAAGGCCCTCTGGCCCAAAACCACTAGCGCTGTGTTGGACAGCCCGGGCATGGGGTCCAAATGCCAGGGCCAGCTGGGGAAAAGGGGGTCTCACCTGGCCAGCACGCCCACAGCACAGTGGTGGGTGTGAGGACAGAGCAGTGCGTCCCAGGCACGCTGGTCTTCTGCCTCCACCACCACATCCTCATAGTGCAGTCGGCAGAGCAGGGCCTTCAGCGTCTGCTCTGCAAAGCTGTGTGCAGAGCAAAGCCCAGGTCATGCTGGGAGCACTGGCTCCTGCCTTGGGGACATGGCAGGGACAGGAGGACTGGCATGGAGCACCTGCTGGGGTTGGTGTCAAGGCTGTGTTGCTGCTGGCATCCCTTCCAGAAGGTATCAACCGCCTCTGGCATTTGCAATGTGCTGAAGAGCACTTGGAAGAGCAGATGCACAAAGAGGCGAGAGGAATACACTGTCACTACGTGTGGGACACAGGGCATGTGGAGGATCTTCCACATGGCCACAGTTGCCTGCAAAGGACAGAGCAGCCCGAGTCAGTGCTCAGTGCCGAGGTGTCCGTGTGGCAGGGCCCAAGCGTGGGAGGGACAGGCCAGTGGAGACGCAGGGGAAGCACCGGGCCGGGTGGCCCCAAAGCTGCCCCTAGGCCAGGTCTCAGCCCAGCACCTGAGGCAGGGAGGTGCCATGGGGGAGGGAGGATAGAGACCTGACGGAGAGGTGACCTTGGGGTGAGCAAAGGCCAGTTGCAAAAACTCACAGCCAGGGCAAGGACAGCCGTGTGGTCTCCATCGGAGGTGCACATGCTGTGCTCTGGCCAGTTGCCCAGCACGTCCAGGAGCACCAGCATGGCCGGCTCTGCAGTCCTGCACGAGCACATGATGGTCTTCCACATGGTGGCAGCAGCTCTGTGGGGTCAGAGCTCTGTCTCAGTGAGGTCTGCGACACAGCACCGTGGCCTGGGCAGCAGCGGGGAGCTGAGCTGCCTGCCAGCCCTGCCTCTGCCCACTGCCCCTCACTGGCAGCACGCAGGCAGCCCAGCCCAGCCCAGCCCAGCCCAGCCCAGCCCAGCCCAGCCCAGCACAGTGGGGCATGGCCCCTGAGGGGCAGGGAGGGAGCATGGCAGCAGGCTCAGGGGTTGACATGCTAGGGCTGGCAAAGGGAGGAGCCAGAGGGCCCTGGGATTCTCTGTTGGTCAGACACCTGGGACAGGCTGTACAGGGTGATGGGCTGGTGAGGCCTGAGCCATCTGGGCACGTGAGCCCCATACCTGTCACACGATGGGGCCACGCGTAGGAGAGCCATCACCACGTCAACGGGCTGCGCCTCTGTCAGATCCAGAAGGGACCTGTACACATTATGCTGGGGAAACTCATTGGCCACGAGCCACTGGTGGATGTACCTCACCATGGCAGGCACCTGGAGAAGGCATGGGGAGACTTGGAAAGCTGCCAGAGGGAGTAAGGTGCCCAGCTGCCCCAGAGAAGTGCTTCCCTTCCCACCACACTGCAATGGCCTCAAAGGCTTTCCGTGAGCAGCAGGCGTGGCTTGGGAGGCCCAGCAGTTCCTGGGAGGCTGGAAGCCAGACCACAGGCTGCTTACTTGCTTTGCACTGGAAGGACCCTCCTCCACAAGCATATCCAGCAGGGCAGCACTGGTCTTGGTTTTGAAGATGGGAGAGTATACTCTGACCACAGTGCCCGGGACACTGGTCTCTTCCTCGCGAATTCTCTTCACGAATTTGCCAACCATCTGTAGCAGAAGGGCAAGAAGCGAGGCATGTTCCATGGAGTGCTCCAAGCAGGCTGCTGGGCAGAGCAGTGACAACAGGCCCAGCCCAGGTGGCCATGGCTGCAGGTACCTGCGCTGTTCTGCGGAAGAGGCCCCGGGTGCGTTGCTGCTCTGGTGTGTGCTCCAGGGCTGCACCTGGCAAAGAGCGAGCACAGCCTGAGCTGAGGGGCTGCGGGAGAGGCCGGAGAACACAGCCCGGCCCTGTGCTCCCCAGGCAGGGCCAGCCCTGCCATGCCCCAGGGCATGGAGCACAGCTGAGGGGAGTCTGCCCTGGCCCCTGTTCCCTCCTGTCCATGGGCATGTCCCCAGGGCATGGCATGGCATGCAGCCCATTGGCCCAGCTCTGCCACTCACCCTCCTGCGGTGGCTGCAACTGCTCCACCTCTTCAGACTGCTGTGCTGGGGCGGTTCCAGGGCCTTCTTTCTCCTCAAGGGCCAGCTTGGGCATGCTCAGGGGTCTCTGGGTTATGTCACTTCCTGGATTCATGGCAACTTGCGGGAGGAGATGGCTCGGCAAAGGTCCAAGTCAACAAGTTCTGCAGTCTTTCCTTGAAGACTGCAGAGTGAAGACTTGAAGAGTGTGGTCTTGGCAAGGCTACAGGACAGCAAGTCCTGCGCTCTGGACTCAGGGGCTCCTGCCACAAGGACAGGAGACTCCTCGTCAGTCAAGGACTGTGGTCAGTGAGTCCCACGGTCTGGCCTCTGGGGCAGCTGCAGAAGGGAAACCTCGGGAAGGCCACAGGTCACCAAGTGCTGTGGTCTGGCCTCGAGGTCACCTGCAGCAGTAATGCTTTGGAAAAGCTCTGGTTCAGCAAAGAACGAGTGGGCTGTGCGGGGGCTCCTCACGGCACCACTCTGTCCCGTGGCATGCACCAAGCACTGTGGTGTGGCCGCGTCACCGCTGTCACCTATGTCACCGCATGTCACAAAGGGCCCCTTTGACACCCTGTCCCGTTCCATGCCACAGTGACCATGCTGCTGCACCAAGTCACAAAGGGCCCTTACACACACTGCCACCTGTCCTGGGGTTGCCCCCAGCCCGCCCGCAGTGGCCCAGGTTGGAAGGAATGCCTTGCCCCAAGTGTCTCAGACAGCCGTAAGACAGGATCTTTAGGAACAGCTCAAACCATAAGCAAACGCTGCCCTGCTCTGTGGGCTCAGGGCAGCAGAAGGAGTGGGAAGGGCCCAGGGCCTTCCAGAGGAGCTGGCACTGCCTCCCTGGGATACGTCCCGCCTGGTGGCCATCCTAAAGAAGGCAGTGGGACACAATTGAGGAAGGTTTGGGCCAGGGCACGGATGCTGCTCTGACCCCTGGGGCCCAGGGAGCACTGAAATCCGCAGGTGTGGCAGAGTCTCCCCAAGCCCTGGCAGCGCTGGAGCCGGTCTCCTGCCCCAGAGACCTCTGCCCCAGGGGGCTTCTCTGCCAGAGGGCAGCCAAAGCCAACGTGCATTGGGGCTGTGCTCCATCCTCCAGGGGCTGGTGGCAGGAGCACCTGGAACAACAGGGGGCAACACTTGCCATGTGTCAGATAATGTTGTTCCTTCCTGGAATGATTTTTTTCTGGGAAGGGATTAGCAGTAGCACAAAAACACCAATGGCTACTGAATTTCACAGGACAAAGATACTCTGCAGAGACACGGCCATATTTCCTTGTGCCTTTCTGTCTTCCTTGCATTTTGGAACAAAAAGAACTGGCCCAGCCTCTGCTGTTCAGCACTCCAGTTGCTCTGTGTCTGCCTGTGGCAGCTCATGTCCAAACACAACTGAGTGCCTGCTAAGTATGGCTCTGGATGGCCACAAACAGGGGCGTCCCCAGGGAACATCAAGGCAGACACCTGGGGAAGTGCAGAGGATAGGGATCACTCTGGGAAGAGAAGCTCTTCTGTGTCTCTGATGATGCTGCCAGCCCCCTAAAGGAGCAGCCAAGACAAGTGCTGCAAGCAGACGTGTGCTGCCCTTTTGTGCTGTCAGGTGCACACGGGAGAGATTTATTGCCACAGTCCACCAGACTTGATCTGGGAACAGTGGAGGGCCATGCATTGGTAGGGAATGGGCTCCAGCAAGAGCAGAGTAGGATCTTCTGGCAGCAAAGCCTGAGCTTGTGATGCGGGCCATCTCCTCAGCAGACACCAAAGTGCTTCCTTCCAGCCCTGTACGGCAGCCACAAGTGCCAGCTTTTGTTCAGCGCCTGCTGCTTCTTCCTTTGTTTCAAGCTGTTACCCCTGCCCTTAGAGGGGCAACACGTTGCGACGTGGGAGCGGACCTTCACAGAGGACGGCAGGCAGCAGTTTGGTGAAACATGGAAGGCTCCTTTATTATCTGACTCCAATAGCTTATATACATTTTGTACAGAGGGCCAAGATTGGCCCAAAGAGGTTACAACCTCCTGACTCCATTGGTCAATATGACCATCAGTCAAGTTCTCTCTCGGAGAACAAGAATGCAAAACATACTGGTAAATTCTAAGAGTACAATATTGTTTACATGAAGCAGTGTGAGAAGCTGTTGCAAAGACTCAAACACTTGAAAGCAAGAAATGCAGAGGTGACACCAGGCCGGTCCAGGATTTAGTTTGGAAGCTGAAGCACGTGTCTTTAAGGCGCCTGTATGGAGGAGAGGGGCAGCAGCTGCAGCGCAGGCCTCGTGTGCCTCTGGCAACGGCACCAGTGCCACTGCCTTGGGGCGCCTTGCCCGTGGAAGGCGAGTCTGCCCTCAGGCACAGCTCTTGAAGTCTGTCAGCACCAAAGGCCACAGCGGCAGTTGTAAGGCTGGCAAGTCAAGAGAAGGCCATTGTGGCCAATTCTGCTGAAGCCTTTTGCCAAACCACGCGCAGTGGTGCCCACAGCATGCCCCCTTTTGGCGTGGCGGCTGGTGTGGACACCTGGGCGAGCAGGCGCTGGCGTTGGGGCTGCTGCTGTTCCTGTGCATGCTCTGGTGTTGTTTCTGTGGCGTCCAGGGGCACCAGGGTGGCAGCGACTCGGCCGCTCTGCTCGAGGAGACATGGCCACCCTCCCCGTGGAGGCAGAGGCTCTGCGGGCCCAGGGCTCTGTGTCAGGGGGCCTCGGTCTCAGCACCGTGGCCTGGGCAGCCGCAGGGGCCTGGGCTGGCCGCCAGCCCTGCCTGTGCCCACTGGCCTGGTAGCAGCCCGTAGCCATGCCCTGGCAGGGACCTCTTGTCTTCCTTATCCCCAGCCAGCCCAGCCTGGGCACCTCGGGGCTGTCCCCAGCGTCCCACTGAGGCCCAGCCTCGAGGGCTTCTGCCACAGGTGTGGGAAGCTCTGGGGAAGAGCCAGAGCAGCCCAGGTGGCAGGAACAAGGCGGCTGCTGGGGGGCTGCTTGTGGCCTCTGAAACCCAATTCCTCAGGGATTCCCAGCAGGCCGGCCCCTCAGGGGCCTCCTGTCCCCTTGGAGCCACCTGCCACGCGCTCCCTCCCACATGGCCCTCGTGCCTTCCCGCTGCCTTGTCCCGTCAGGGCCTCCACAGCACCTCATCCCTTCGCGGCCTTCCACTGCCCTGTCCCCTCAGGGTCTCCCCCAGCCTGGCCATCCTGCCAGGCAGTGGCGCAGCCCCGATGGAGCTCCAGAGGAGCTGTATGGAGAGGTACCTGGGAGCCCTCAGCAATCCAGGCAGCAACACACGGGCAGGAGGACACAGATGGTGCCTCCTGGCTGGGAGGGGGGCTTGTGCCCATCTCCAGGCACCAGTCTCGCAGGGATGGCCTCAGCTGTGGCCCCTGCCCTGCCACTCTGTCGGCAGCGTTCAGGCTTCAGCAGAAGCACCAAAGGCCAAGGGGCTTCTGGCCATTTTCCTTTCCCCACTGCATGTCTGGGCAGCTTGCTGAGCACAAGGAGCCGTTTTCCCTTCTTCCCCTGTGCCCTGCAAACACTAGGCACTAAAAGAAAGCTCCTGGGAGTCTGGCTATTATAACAGACTCTATATTTATATAAATCTATATATATATACATACAGAAAATATACTCTATATATCCTAAAAGAGAAAACTAAAAAGAAAGTTTAAAAAAATCTTATAAGAAAAATCCCCGCTGGCTCAGGTGGCCCCAGCAGACAGAGAGCCTCTCAAATCAGTTCTCCTCAGAGCTCCAGCAGCACAGCAGGCCACGGCCCCACAGAGAAGACCATCTCTTGCGGGCCCTGCGGAACTGATTTCGCAGCCTCTGCAAGATGGAGCCCGGAGCTCTCTCTATGGTCTGCAGGACAAAGGCTGTTCCGAGAGCCAGGCTTCTGACAGCAGGGCTGATGTCGTACGCCATCTCTTCAAGGGCTGCAAGAGAGAGGAACAGAGCCACGGTCAGATCCCGGAGCTGCGGGGACCCGAGGAGACCCTCGTGCCAGGGCCATCCCCGTGGGCTCTGACCGTGGTGAGGAGGGCTCAAGGGCATGAGCCTGAAGCCACTGGACACTATTGCCGCAAGGTGGCCCTGTGGCCCTGAAATCTCTGTGTCAGCTCTGGCCACGCCAGGACTGGTCCGCACAGGGAGCAGAGCCCTCGGCAGCCAGGGCAGTCCGCTGCCCTCACTCACCCTGGCAGATGCGCTGGAGCTCTGGCTTGCATCCCCTGAGGTGCCGCCCAGCCATCCCTGAGGACACAGAGCCTGTCAGGGCCCCAGCGGTACAGCTCCCTGCCTGCCAGCGGCGCTGCCAGCCCTATGGCCACACGCCCTCCTGGCCCCGGCAGGGCTCAGGCCGGGCCCTTGCCGCACGCTGCCGCCCAAGGACACGGCTGCCAGAGGGCGGCGGCAGCCCCGAGGGCAGGCGGGGCTCCACGGTGCCGAGCCCGGCTGGCGCTGCCGGGGCAGCAGGCGGGGCGGGGGCCGAGCTGCGGCGGGGAGGGAGTCCGGGCTCGTGGCTCACCAATGAACCTGATGGCCGCCTGTCGCAGGGACTCCTGTGGGCTGTCTAGGTAGAGCAGGGCGTGGCGCAGGTGCTCAGCCGCTCGGCTCCTGTCCTCTGCCAACTGGAGAGAGCGCCAGGAGGGTGTAGTTGGTGCAGGCTCAGCCCCCTGCCCGCACAGTCCTGCGAGGCGGCCAGCAGCCGCTGGCGCCTGGCTCTGGAGGGGGCCGAGGGCCGGCTGCTGCCCAGGCAGCCGCGGTGCCGCCCCGCCCCACAGCCCAGCGGGTTCCATCGGCAGCCGGCCCCTCGGGGCCACAGGAGCCTGGAGCAGAGGCCACCACGGCCCAGGCAAGGGAGCGGCGTGTGCGGTGCAGGCTGCCGCCCCTGGCTGCAGCGCCGGGCAGGGGGCTTCTCCCGGCTGAGGCTGAGCCTTCCAGGCCGCCCTTACCAGGCTCTCGCAGAAGCTCCATGTCTGATCCACGCGCAGCATCTGCTGGAGATCCTTCCTGTTCAGGAACGTGGCTGAACAGTGCAGCGTTTCCCGGGAGGCCTGGAGAGCAGCAGAGACCCGCAGATGGCACCACAGGCCAGGGCACAGCACCCAGGCCCCTCGTAGCAAGGGCAGGAGGAGGCTGCAGCCCGCGAGGGGCCAGAGCAGGAGGCGGCCGAGGCCCCTGACAGGGGCCCAGCGGCAGGCGCCGAGTGCTCACCTCAGCCACACGCTGGTTCTCGTCGTGGCAGTGGAGAGAGAGTGGGAGCAGGCTCCGGCGCACGTGCGACTTCAGGGCCCTTTCTTCCCCTTCCGGGAAAAATTCTAGCATCTCTCGGAAGAGAAACATGGAGCACAACTGCACCTGGCTGTCATACTGTATGAAAGGAGGAGACAAAGAGCTGTGCATGGGCTGCTTCACGCCCACCTGGGCCCAGGCCTGAAAGTGCACAGGGCACAAGGTGTCCGGGCAGCACCCAGTGACCGTGGCTGGAGGCACAGAGCCTTACGCTGTCAAAGAGTGGCAGAAGTGCCTCAGCCAGCTGCAGGGCCAGGGGGGTGGATATCAGGGCCCCATTGTACAGGAACAAACAGCTGAGGAGAACGATGGTCATCCTAAGCACGTCCCTGTCATTTTCCCACAGGAGCTCCACCAGCCTTTCATGCAGGCTCCACATTCTTCTGGCCTGTGTGGAACACGAATGTGTGAAAGGCTGGGTTGCTGCCGCAGGGCCCCGAGGCCAAAGGCCTGTGCCCAAGTACTCGGGCAGCTGTAGCGAGAGGCGGGAGAGGTGGGAGCAGCTGCCTCAGCACCCGAAGCCCAGCCAAGTCCAAGCGACTGCGTTCCCCAGCCCCACGCCAGCAGCGCGGCTTTGGCCGCTGCCCCCTTCTCACCATCGAGAAATTCTTGCCCAGCACCAGGAGACCTCTGAGTGCCAAGCGACGCTGCTCCCTGCACAGGCTCTGCAGGTCTTTTGACATGAATGCCAGGAGGCTGTCACAGCATTCATTCAAGTTCAGGCACTCCAGGATCTGAAAGGCACAGGCCCCCGGTGGCAGGGGAGGCAGCTGGCGGGAGCCCGGAGCCGCACGGGGCAGGGCCCAGGCTGCAGCACAGGGCGCGGGCACTGTCCCAGGCAGCTGCAGCCGTGAGAGGGCAGAGAGCTGGAAGGCTGCTCAGCCAGGCAGCGCTGGCCTTCGGGCTCACCTCCACAAGGAAGGCCATGGCGGCCAACTGGCAGGATGGCGCGTCTTTGCTGAGCAGCCCGAGCAGGTGGACCGCAATCGCGGGACACCAGGGTACGGATGCGTGGCGCATTTCTCTGACAGGAGGAAAAGGGAACCGAGACCCTGAGCCAACGAGGGCAAACCTCTCCCTGGACTGACTGACAGAGATCTGCTCTTTCTCCAGCACCCTGCAAGGGTACCCGGGCTCTTTGGGGGGCGGCTGCTCTCGGGCACCCTTGTCTCGCAGCCTTTTGCAGTCTCTGTGCAGTCCATCCCTTGGTGACAAGGCCCTCTGGCCCAAAACCACTAGCGCTGTGTTGGACAGCCCGGGCATGGGGTCCAAATGCCAGGGCCAGCTGGGGAAAAGGGGGTCTCACCTGGCCAGCACGCCCACAGCACAGTGGTGGGTGTGAGGACAGAGCAGTGCGTCCCAGGCACGCTGGTCTTCTGCCTCCACCACCACATCCTCATAGTGCAGTCGGCAGAGCAGGGCCTTCAGCGTCTGCTCTGCAAAGCTGTGTGCAGAGCAAAGCCCAGGTCATGCTGGGAGCACTGGCTCCTGCCTTGGGGACATGGCAGGGACAGGAGGACTGGCATGGAGCACCTGCTGGGGTTGGTGTCAAGGCTGTGTTGCTGCTGGCATCCCTTCCAGAAGGTATCAACCGCCTCTGGCATTTGCAATGTGCTGAAGAGCACTTGGAAGAGCAGATGCACAAAGAGGCGAGAGGAATACACTGTCACTACGTGTGGGACACAGGGCATGTGGAGGATCTTCCACATGGCCACAGTTGCCTGCAAAGGACAGAGCAGCCCGAGTCAGTGCTCAGTGCCGAGGTGTCCGTGTGGCAGGGCCCAAGCGTGGGAGGGACAGGCCAGTGGAGACGCAGGGGAAGCACCGGGCCGGGTGGCCCCAAAGCTGCCCCTAGGCCAGGTCTCAGCCCAGCACCTGAGGCAGGGAGGTGCCATGGGGGAGGGAGGATAGAGACCTGACGGAGAGGTGACCTTGGGGTGAGCAAAGGCCAGTTGCAAAAACTCACAGCCAGGGCAAGGACAGCCGTGTGGTCTCCATCGGAGGTGCACATGCTGTGCTCTGGCCAGTTGCCCAGCACGTCCAGGAGCACCAGCATGGCCGGCTCTGCAGTCCTGCACGAGCACATGATGGTCTTCCACATGGTGGCAGCAGCTCTGTGGGGTCAGAGCTCTGTCTCAGTGAGGTCTGCGACACAGCACCGTGGCCTGGGCAGCAGCGGGGAGCTGAGCTGCCTGCCAGCCCTGCCTCTGCCCACTGCCCCTCACTGGCAGCACGCAGGCAGCCCAGCCCAGCCCAGCCCAGCCCAGCCCAGCCCAGCCCAGCACAGTGGGGCATGGCCCCTGAGGGGCAGGGAGGGAGCATGGCAGCAGGCTCAGGGGTTGACATGCTAGGGCTGGCAAAGGGAGGAGCCAGAGGGCCCTGGGATTCTCTGTTGGTCAGACACCTGGGACAGGCTGTACAGGGTGATGGGCTGGTGAGGCCTGAGCCATCTGGGCACGTGAGCCCCATACCTGTCACACGATGGGGCCACGCGTAGGAGAGCCATCACCACGTCAACGGGCTGCGCCTCTGTCAGATCCAGAAGGGACCTGTACACATTATGCTGGGGAAACTCATTGGCCACGAGCCACTGGTGGATGTACCTCACCATGGCGGGCACCTGGAGAAGGCATGGGGAGACTTGGAAAGCTGCCAGAGGGAGTAAGGTGCCCAGCTGCCCCAGAGAAGTGCTTCCCTTCCCACCACACTGCAATGGCCTCAAAGGCTTTCCGTGAGCAGCAGGCGTGGCTTGGGAGGCCCAGCAGTTCCAGCTGGGAGGCTGGAAGCCAGACCACAGGCTGCTTACTTGCTTTGCACTGGAAGGACCCTCCTCCACAAGCATATCCAGCAGGGCAGCACTGGTCTTGGTTTTGAAGATGGGAGAGTATACTCTGACCACAGTGCCCGGGACACTGGTCTCTTCCTCGCGAATTCTCTTCACGAATTTGCCAACCATCTGTAGCAGAAGGGCAAGAAGCGAGGCATGTTCCATGGAGTGCTCCAAGCAGGCTGCTGGGCAGAGCAGTGACAACAGGCCCAGCCCAGGTGGCCATGGCTGCAGGTACCTGCGCTGTTCTGCGGAAGAGGCCCCGGGTGCGTTGCTGCTCTGGTGTGTGCTCCAGGGCTGCACCTGGCAAAGAGCGAGCACAGCCTGAGCTGAGGGGCTGCGGGAGAGGCCGGAGAACACAGCCCGGCCCTGTGCTCCCCAGGCAGGGCCAGCCCTGCCATGCCCCAGGGCATGGAGCACAGCTGAGGGGAGTCTGCCCTGGCCCCTGTTCCCTCCTGTCCATGGGCATGTCCCCAGGGCATGGCATGGCATGCAGCCCATTGGCCCAGCTCTGCCACTCACCCTCCTGCGGTGGCTGCAACTGCTCCACCTCTTCAGACTGCTGTGCTGGGGCGGTTCCAGGGCCTTCTTTCTCCTCAAGGGCCAGCTTGGGCATGCTCAGGGGTCTCTGGGTTATGTCACTTCCTGGATTCATGGCAACTTGCGGGAGGAGATGGCTCGGCAAAGGTCCAAGTCAACAAGTTCTGCAGTCTTTCCTTGAAGACTGCAGAGTGAAGACTTGAAGAGTGTGGTCTTGGCAAGGCTACAGGACAGCAAGTCCTGCGCTCTGGACTCAGGGGCTCCTGCCACAAGGACAGGAGACTCCTCGTCAGTCAAGGACCGTGGTCAGTGAGTCCCACGGTCTGGCCTCTGGGGCAGCTGCAGAAGGGAAACCTCGGGAAGGCCACAGGTCACCAAGTGCTGTGGTCTGGCCTCGAGGTCACCTGCAGCAGTAATGCTTTGGAAAAGCTCTGGTTCAGCAAAGAACGAGTGGGCTGTGCGGGGGCTCCTCACGGCACCACTCTGTCCCGTGGCATGCACCAAGCACTGTGGTGTGGCCGCGTCACCGCTGTCACCTATGTCACCGCATGTCACAAAGGGCCCCTTTGACACCCTGTCCCGTTCCATGCCACAGTGACCATGCTGCTGCACCAAGTCACAAAGGGCCCTTACACACACTGCCACCTGTCCTGGGGTTGCCCCCAGCCCGCCCGCAGTGGCCCAGGTTGGAAGGAATGCCTTGCCCCAAGTGTCTCAGACAGCCGTAAGACAGGATCTTTAGGAACAGCTCAAACCATAAGCAAACGCTGCCCTGCTCTGTGGGCTCAGGGCAGCAGAAGGAGTGGGAAGGGCCCAGGGCCTTCCAGAGGAGCTGGCACTGCCTCCCTGGGATACGTCCCGCCTGGTGGCCATCCTAAAGAAGGCAGTGGGACACAATTGAGGAAGGTTTGGGCCAGGGCACGGATGCTGCTCTGACCCCTGGGGCCCAGGGAGCACTGAAATCCGCAGGTGTGGCAGAGTCTCCCCAAGCCCTGGCAGCGCTGGAGCCGGTCTCCTGCCCCAGAGACCTCTGCCCCAGGGGGCTTCTCTGCCAGAGGGCAGCCAAAGCCAACGTGCATTGGGGCTGTGCTCCATCCTCCAGGGGCTGGTGGCAGGAGCACCTGGAACAACAGGGGGCAACACTTGCCATGTGTCAGATAATGTTGTTCCTTCCTGGAATGATTTTTTTTCTGGGAAGGGATTAGCAGTAGCACAAAAACACCAATGGCTACTGAATTTCACAGGACAAAGATACTCTGCAGAGACACGGCCATATTTCCTTGTGCCTTTCTGTCTTCCTTGCATTTTGGAACAAAAAGAACTGGCCCAGCCTCTGCTGTTCAGCACTCCAGTTGCTCTGTGTCTGCCTGTGGCAGCTCATGTCCAAACACAACTGAGTGCCTGCTAAGTATGGCTCTGGATGGCCACAAACAGGGGCGTCCCCAGGGAACATCAAGGCAGACACCTGGGGAAGTGCAGAGGATAGGGATCACTCTGGGAAGAGAAGCTCTTCTGTGTCTCTGATGATGCTGCCAGCCCCCTAAAGGAGCAGCCAAGACAAGTGCTGCAAGCAGACGTGTGCTGCCCTTTTGTGCTGTCAGGTGCACACGGGAGAGATTTATTGCCACAGTCCACCAGACTTGATCTGGGAACAGTGGAGGGCCATGCATTGGTAGGGAATGGGCTCCAGCAAGAGCAGAGTAGGATCTTCTGGCAGCAAAGCCTGAGCTTGTGATGCGGGCCATCTCCTCAGCAGACACCAAAGTGCTTCCTTCCAGCCCTGTACGGCAGCCACAAGTGCCAGCTTTTGTTCAGCGCCTGCTGCTTCTTCCTTTGTTTCAAGCTGTTACCCCTGCCCTTAGAGGGGCAACACGTTGCGACGTGGGAGCGGACCTTCACAGAGGACGGCAGGCAGCAGTTTGGTGAAACATGGAAGGCTCCTTTATTATCTGACTCCAATAGCTTATATACATTTTGTACAGAGGGCCAAGATTGGCCCAAAGAGGTTACAACCTCCTGACTCCATTGGTCAATATGACCATCAGTCAAGTTCTCTCTCGGAGAACAAGAATGCAAAACATACTGGTAAATTCTAAGAGTACAATATTGTTTACATGAAGCAGTGTGAGAAGCTGTTGCAAAGACTCAAACACTTGAAAGCAAGAAATGCAGAGGTGACACCAGGCCGGTCCAGGATTTAGTTTGGAAGCTGAAGCACGTGTCTTTAAGGCGCCTGTATGGAGGAGAGGGGCAGCAGCTGCAGCGCAGGCCTCGTGTGCCTCTGGCAACGGCACCAGTGCCACTGCCTTGGGGCGCCTTGCCCGTGGAAGGCGAGTCTGCCCTCAGGCACAGCTCTTGAAGTCTGTCAGCACCAAAGGCCACAGCGGCAGTTGTAAGGCTGGCAAGTCAAGAGAAGGCCATTGTGGCCAATTCTGCTGAAGCCTTTTGCCAAACCACGCGCAGTGGTGCCCACAGCATGCCCCCTTTTGGCGTGGCGGCTGGTGTGGACACCTGGGCGAGCAGGCGCTGGCGTTGGGGCTGCTGCTGTTCCTGTGCATGCTCTGGTGTTGTTTCTGTGGCGTCCAGGGGCACCAGGGTGGCAGCGACTCGGCCGCTCTGCTCGAGGAGACATGGCCACCCTCCCCGTGGAGGCAGAGGCTCTGCGGGCCCAGGGCTCTGTGTCAGGGGGCCTCGGTCTCAGCACCGTGGCCTGGGCAGCCGCAGGGGCCTGGGCTGGCCGCCAGCCCTGCCTGTGCCCACTGGCCTGGTAGCAGCCCGTAGCCATGCCCTGGCAGGGACCTCTTGTCTTCCTTATCCCCGGCCAGCCCAGCCTGGGCACCTCGGGGCTGTCCCCAGCGTCCCACTGAGGCCCAGCCTCGAGGGCTTCTGCCACAGGTGTGGGAAGCTCTGGGGAAGAGCCAGAGCAGCCCAGGTGGCAGGAACAAGGCGGCTGCTGGGGGGCTGCTTGTGGCCTCTGAAACCCAATTCCTCAGGGATTCCCAGCAGGCCGGCCCCTCAGGGGCCTCCTGTCCCCTTGGAGCCACCTGCCACGCGCTCCCTCCCACATGGCCCTCGTGCCTTCCCGCTGCCTTGTCCCGTCAGGGCCTCCACAGCACCTCATCCCTTCGCGGCCTTCCACTGCCCTGTCCCCTCAGGGTCTCCCCCAGCCTGGCCATCCTGCCAGGCAGTGGCGCAGCCCCGATGGAGCTCCAGAGGAGCTGTACGGAGAGGTACCTGGGAGCCCTCAGCAATCCAGGCAGCAACACACGGGCAGGAGGACACAGATGGTGCCTCCTGGCTGGGAGGGGGGCTTGTGCCCATCTCCAGGCACCAGTCTCGCAGGGATGGCCTCAGCTGTGGCCCCTGCCCTGCCACTCTGTCGGCAGCGTTCAGGCTTCAGCAGAAGCACCAAAGGCCAAGGGGCTTCTGGCCATTTTCCTTTCCCCACTGCATGTCTGGGCAGCTTGCTGAGCACAAGGAGCCGTTTTCCCTGTCTTCCCCTGTGCCCTGCAAACACTAGGCACTAAAAGAAAGCTCCTGGGAGTCTGGCTATTATAACAGACTCTATATTTATATAAATCTATATATATATACATACAGAAAATATACTCTATATATCCTAAAAGAGAAAACTAAAAAGAAAGTTTAAAAAATCTTATAAGAAAAATCCCCGCTGGCTCAGGTGGCCCAGCAGACAGAGAGCCTCTCAAATCAGTTCTCCTCAGAGCTCCAGCAGCACAGCAGGCCACGGCCCCACAGAGAAGACCATCTCTTGCGGGCCCTGCGGAACTGATTTCGCAGCCTCTGCAAGATGGAGCCCCGGAGCTCTCTCTATGGTCTGCAGGACAAAGGCTGTTCCGAGAGCCAGGCTTCTGACAGCAGGGCTGATGTCGTACGCCATCTCTTCAAGGGCTGCAAGAGAGAGGAACAGAGCCCACGGTCAGATCCCGGAGCTGCGGGGACCCGAGGAGACCCTCGTGCCAGGGCCATCCCCGTGGGCTCTGACCGTGGTGAGGAGGGCTCAAGGGCATGAGCCTGAAGCCACTGGACACTATTGCCGCAAGGTGGCCCTGTGGCCCTGAAATCTCTGTTGTCAGCTCTGGCCACGCCAGGACTGGT